>NC_080193.1:106278761-106581791 GCF_030028045.1 Hippopotamus amphibius kiboko
TTTTATTGTGAAAATATTATCAGTAAAAATATAATTTCCCGTTTCTGTCCTCGCAGAATTTCTAAATCCCAAAATTGAACTCTCCTTCTCATTCTGTTCATCACAACCAAATGGCTATCCTTAAAGGAAACCTAAAAATAATCAATGCATTAGATTAAATTAGATTTTAAACAGCAAGGAGCCATAGACAAAGACATGAGAAGTTAAGAAGAAAATTCTTCCAACAGGTAGGTGGCATCCAACTTGGTTGTCTTCTGCCTGGTTTTTATATAAAGTGGTGCAATGTGTGAATGGCTACCATATGTGAAGGATGCACATATCTTAATTTGCCTTATGAACCATCCATATGGCCTGACAGTAGGCTGGAGCCCACATAGATAACAATGGTAATTAGTAAATGTTGAGTAAAAATAAAAAGTATTTTTTAAATAGCATTCCTGGAAACACCCAAATGTTTCAGATTTGGGAATGGCCTTCAAGTTATTTTTAGATAACCCATTCTCCCAAACTTGACTACTATAAAAAAAACATCACCATCATCTGTTTCTCCAGCCTTTGTCTTAGCACCTCAGAGATGGGAATCACACTTTCTTCTGGAAAGCTCATTCCATCTTTGGAAAGCTATGACATATCAAACCAGTCTCTCTCCCTGAAACTTCTACTCCTTGGTGCTAGCTAGACTCAGACCAACAAGGTCTAATCTCTGTTCCATGGTGTGACCCTTTAAAAATTTGAAGAAAGATATTGGATAAAGTCTGCCAGTTTTCCCTTCTCCAGATTAAACATTCTAACATGTTTCAGCTTATTATAATGTTTCTCTTTAAGGATGACATCCAGGAACATCCTACTCAAAATGGGATTCAAGTTGCCTACATGAGGTAGGGTGTTACCACTGCCTTCCTGGTTCTAATGACTAGGCTTGCATTAATGCAGCCTAAAACCATGTTAACTTTCCTGATGCTAACATCACACACACAGTACATAGTAAAGGCATGGCTGCAGAGCCCAGACCTACACTCTGGCTCTACCACTGACTAGCTATGTGAGCATGAGTGAATCCCTGACACCCTCTGCCATTTAGTCTCCTCAGTGGTACAACAGTGATAACAAGAGTATTGACCTCATGGAATTGTGTGAAGATTAAATGAGTCAATACATACAAAACTCTCAAAGTAGTGCACGGCACATAGGAGCATAATATAAGTATTTGGTATTATTATTTTCATGCTTTCTGTCAACTGAACCATTTAAGCCTCCAGATCAGTAGTGAACCGCACCATTTTCAAAGTTTGGTCTTGGTTCAAAGGTCACCTCTACCATGTGTTGATATGGGATTTGAGGTAATCCACTCAATCTCTTAGAATCTCAGATACCTCGTCTGTAATTGGATATAATGGTGATGACCTTGCAGAGTTGTTATGAGGATGAGATAATAAGCATATATGCTTAGTATATCATATGCATATATATCAAGCAATTGTCAGTGTCATCTTCCTCATTGTAATCACTAATGTGTGTGTAGAGCAGGGAGAACATGGATCCAAGGGAGATAAAAAGTACAGGGGCGTGGATGAGGTGAAAATAAACATAGCAATGTGCCATCAGAGGCATGTCACTCATCCCATCCTTAAAGAAAGAACAAACCTAAAATGAGGACTAGGTAAATGAGGCAACAGGATTAACAGGTTAACAGGATTATGGTTTAAATTATAAAAATAAAGTGGTTCTATCGAATTGGGAGACTGGGATACCAAATTCTACACTCTAAATATATGCAGTTTATTGTAAAAAACTAAAAAAATAAAAAGTTAAAAAAAATTTTTAAAATAAATAAAGTGGTTCTAAGGGGCAATGTAAAACCACAGTTCCCCCATCAGTAGTAAAAGGCTTTGAGAAGTTCCCAAATCACAAAAGTAAATTCAGAAACCCTCACCTCTCTAGCCATCTTCAGACACCACCTCTATATACACACAGACAACCCACCTACTATTACCTAGATCTCTTCTGTACTCAACAAAGGCTTCAATGTAACTCAAGGTAGAGTTAAACTATGGCATAAAATATTTGAATTTTAAGAGTAAAAAGATAAACTTTCAAAGTTTGCCAAGAATCATCATTATGGTTTTTTTTTTTTAAAGAACTTTTACTGAGATACAGTTAACATACAATAAACTGCATATATTTAGAGTGTACAATTTGGTATCCCAATCTCCCAATTCATTCCCCCCCACCCTCCCCGCTTTCCCCACTTGGTGTCCATATGTTTGTTCTCTACATCTGGGTCTCTATTTCCACCTTGCAAACCGATTGATTTGTACCATTTTTCTATAGTCCATATATATGTGTTAATATACGGTATTTGTTTTCTTTTTCTGATTCACTTCACTCTGTATGACAGTCTCCAAGTCCATCCATGTCTCTAGAAATGTCCCAGTTTCCTTGCTTTTTACAGCTGAGTAATATTCCATTGTATATATGTACCACATCTTCTTTATCCATTCATCTGTTGGTGGACATTTAGGTTGCTTCCATGTCCTGGCTATTGTAAATAGCGCTGCAATGGACACTGGAGTGCATGTATCTTTCTGAATGATGGTGTTCTCTGGGTATATGCCCAGCAGTGGGATTGCTGGGTCATATGGCAACTCTGTTTTAGTTTTGCAAGGAACGTCCCTACTGTTCTCCATAGTGGCTGTATCAATTTACATTCCCACCAACAGTGCAAGAACGTTCCCTTTTCTCCACACCCTCTCCAGCATTTACTGTTTGTAGATTTTCTGATGATGCCCATTCTGACCGCTGTGAGGTGATACCTCATTGTAGTTTTGATTTGCATTTCTCTAATAATTAGTGATGTTGAGCAGCTTTTCATGTGCCTCTTGGCCATCCGTATGTCTTCTTTGGATAAATGCCTATTTAGGTCTTCTGCCCATTTTTTGATTAGGTTGCTTGTTATTTTGATATTGAGCTGGATGAACTGTTTATATATTTTGGAGATTAATCCTTTGTCTGTTGATTCATTTGCAAATATTTTCTCCTGTTCTGAGGGTTGTCTTCTTATTTTGCTTATAGTTTCCTTTGCTGTGCAGAAGCTTTGAAGTTTCATTAGGTCCCACTTATTTATTTTTGTTTTTATTTCCGTTACTCTAGGGGGTGGATCAAAAAAGATCTTGCTGTTATTTACATCAAAGAGTGTTCTGCCTATGTTTTCCTCTAGCAGTTTTATAGTGTCTGGCCTTACATTTAGGTCTTTAATCCATTTTGAGTTTATTTTTGTGTATGATGTTAGGGAGTGTTCTAATCTCATTCTTTTACATGTAACTGTTCAGTTTTCCCAGCACCACTTATTTATTTTTTTTATTTTTTTATTATTTTTTGGGGGGTACACCAGGTTCAATCATCTGTTTTTATACACATATCCCCGTATTCCCTCCCTTCCTTGACTCTCCCCCCCTCGAGTCCCCCCCACCCTCCCCGCCCCAGTCCTCTAAGGCATCTTCCATCCTCGAGTTGGGCTCCCTTTGTTATACAACAACTTCCCACTGACTATTTTACAGTTGGTAGTATATATATGTCTGTGCTACTCTCTCGCTTCATCTCCGTTTCCCCTTCACCCCCCGCGCCCTCCCATACCTCGAGTTCTCCAGTCCATTCTCTGTATCTGCATCCTTGTTCTTGTCACTGAGTTCATCAGTACCATTTTTAGATTCCGTATATGTGAGTTAGCATACAATATTTGTCCTTCTCTTTCTGACTTACTTCACTATGTATGACAGATCGTAGTTCTATCCACCTCATTACATATAGCTCCATCTCATCCCTTTTTATAGCTGAGTGATATTCCATTGTATATATATGCCACATCTTCTGTATCCATTCATTTGTTGATGGGCATTTAGGTTGCTTCCATGTCCTGGCTATTGTAAATAGTGGTGCAATAAACATGATGGTACAAGTTTCTTTTGGGATTATGGTTTTCTTTGGGTATATGCCCAGGAGTGGGATTACTGGATCATTTGGTAGTTCTATTTGTAGTTTTTTAAGGAACCTCCGAATTGTTTTCCATAGTGACTGGACCAACTTACAGTCCCACCAACAGTGCAGGAGAGTTCCCTTTTCTCCACACCCTCTCCATCATTTGTGGTTTCCAGATTTTGTGATGATGGCCATTCTGATCGGTGTGAGGTGATGCCTCACTGTGGCTTTGACTTGCATTTCTCTGATGATTAGTGATGTTGAGCATCTTTTCATGTGTTTGTTGGCCATCTACATGTCTTCTTTGGAGAAATGTCTATTTAGGTCTTCTGCCCATTTGTGGATTGGGTTATTTGCTTTTTTGGTATTAAGCTGCATGAGCTGCTTGTATATTTTGGAGGTTAATCCTTTGTCCATTGTTTCATAGGCAATTATTTTTTCCCATTCTGAGGGTTGCCTTTTAGTCTTGTTTATGGTTTCTTTCAATGTGCAAAAGCTTTTAAGTTTCATGAGGTCCCATTCATTTATTCTTGATTTTATTTCCATGATTCTAGGGGGTGGGTCAAAAAGGATCTTGCTTTCATGGATGTCATAGAGTGTTCTGCCTATGTTTTCCTCTAGGAGTTTTATAGTGTCTGGCCTTACATGTAGGTCTTTAATCCATTTTGAGTTTACTTTTGTGTATGGTGTTAGGAAGTGTTCTAATTTCATGTTGCTGTCCAATTTTCCCAGCACCACTTACTGAAGAGGCTGTCTTTTTTCCATTGTATACTCGTGCCTCCTTTGTCAAAGATAAGGTGCCCATATGTGTTTGGGCTTACTTCTGAGTTCTCTATTCTATTCCATTGATCTTCCTTTCTATTTTTGTGCCAGTACCATACTGTCTTGATCACTATGGCCTTGTAGTATAGTTTGAAGTCAGGAAGCCTGATTCCACCAACTCCATTTTTCCTTCTCAAGATGGCTTTGGCTATTCGGGGTCTTTTGCGTTTCCATACAAACTGTAAGATTTCTTGTTCTAGTTCTGTGAAAAATGCCATTGGTAATTTGATCGGGATTGCATTGAATCTGTAAATTGCTTTGGGTAGCACAGACATTTTCACGATGTTGATTCTTCCAATCCAGGAACATGGTATGTCCCTCCATCTGTTTGTGTCATCTTTGATTTCTTTCAGCAATGTCTTAAAGTTTTCTGCATACAGATCTTTTGCCTCCTTAGGCAGGTTTATTCCTAGGTATTTTATTCTTTTGGTTGCAATGGTGAATGGGAGAGTTTCCTTAATTTCTCTTTCTGCTCTTCCATTGTTAGTGTATAGGAATGCAAGAGATTTCTGTGCATTAATTTTGTATCCTGCTACTTTACTAAACTCATCAATGAGTGCTAGCAGTTTTCTGGTAGAGTCTTTAGGGTTTTCTATATATAATATTATGTCATCTGCAAAGAGTGACAATTTTACTTCTTCTTTTCCAATTTGGATTCCTTTTATTTCTTTTTCTTTTCTGATTGCTGTGGCTAAAACTTCCAAAACTATGTTGAATAATAGTGGTGAGAGTGGACACCCTTGTCTTGTTCCTGTTCTTAGAGGGAATTCTTTCAGTTTTTCCCCATTGAGAACGATGTTGGCTTTTGGTTTTTCATATATGGCTTTTATTATGTTGAGGTAATTTCCTTCTATGCCCATTTTCTGGAGAGCTTTTATTATAAATGGATGTTGAACTTTGTCAAAAGCTTTTTCTGCATCTATTGAGATGATCATATGGTTTTTATCCTTCAATTTGTTGATATGATGTATCACATTGATTGATTTGCGTATATTGAAGAATCCTTGCATCCCAGGGATAAACCCCACTTGATCATGGTGTATGAATTTTTTAATGTGCTGTTGGAGTCTGTTAGCTACTATTTTGTTGAGGATTTTTGCATCTATATTCATCAGTGATATTGGCCTGTAGTTTTCTTTTTTTGTGACATCTTTGCCTGGTTTTGGTATCAGGGCCAGCACCACTTATTGAAGAGGATGCCTTTTCTCCATTGTATATCCTTGCCTCCTTTGTCATAGATTAGTTGACCATAGTTTATCTCTGGGCTTTCTATTCTGTTCCATTGATCTATATATTTCTGTTTTTGTGCCAGTACCATACTGTCTTGATCACTGTAGCCTTGTAGTATAGCCTGAAGTCAAGAAGCCTGATTCCACCAACTCCGTCTTTCCTTCTCAAGATTGCTTTGGTTATTCGGGGTCTTTTGCGTTTCCATACAAATCGTAAAATTTCTTGTTCTAGTTCTGTGAAAAATGCCATTGGTAATTTGATGGGGATTGCACTGAATCTGTAAATTGCTTTGGGTAGCATAGTTATTTTCACAATGTTGATTCTTCCAATCCAAGAACATGGTATTCCCCTCTATCTGTTTGTATCATCTTTGATTTCTTTCATTAGTGTCTTATAGTTTTCTGAGTACAGGTCTTTTATCTCCTTGGTGAGGTTTATTCGTAGGTATTTTATTCTTTTCGTTGCAATGGTGAATGGGATTGTTTCCTTAATTTCTCTTTCTGCTCTTCCGTTGTTAGTGTATAGAAATGCAAGAGATTTCTGTGTGTTAATTTTGTATCCTGCAACTTTACCGAATTCATTGATTAGCTCGAGTAGTTTTCTGGTGGGATTTTCTATGTATAGTATCATGTCATCTGCGAACAGTGACAGCTTTACTTCTTCTTTTCCAATGTGGATTCCTTTGATTTCTTTTTCTTCTCTGATTGCTGTGGCAATGACTTCCAAAACTATGTTGAAGAGTAGTGGTGAGAGTGGACATCCTTGTCTTGTTCCTGATCTTAGAGGGAATGCTTTTAGGTTTTCACCATTGAGAAAGATGTTTGCTGTGGGTTTGTCGTATATGGCCTTTATTATGTTGAGGTAGGTTCCCTCTATGCCCACCTTCTGGAGAGTTTTTATCATAAATGGGTGTTGAATTTTGTCAAAAGCTTTTTCTGCATCTATTGAGATGATCATGTGGTTTTTATCCTTCCATTTATTAATATGGTGTATTACATTGATTGATTTGCATATATTGAAGAATCCTTGCATTCCAGGGATAAACCCCACTTGATCATGGTGTATGATGCTTTGAATGTGTTGTTGGATTCTGTTGGCTAGTATTTTGTTGAGGATTTTTGCATCTAAATTCATCAGTGATATTGGTCTGCAGTTTTCTTTTTTTGTAGTATCTTTGTCTGGTTTTGGTATCAGGGTGATGGTGGCCTCATAAAATGAGTTTGGGAGTGTTCCTTCCTCTGCAATGTTTTGGAAGAGTTTGAGAAGGATGGGTGTTAGCTCTTCTCTAAATGTTTGATAAAATTCCCCTGTGAAGCCATCTGGCCCTGGACTTTTGTTTGTTGGGAGATTTTTAATCACAGTTTCAATTTCATTACTTGTGATTGGTCTGTTCATATTTTCTATTTCTTCCTGATTCAGTCTTGGAAGGTTATACCTTTCTAAGAATCTGTCCATTTCCTCCAGGTTGTCCATTTTATTGGCATATAGTTGCTTGTAGTAGTCTCTTGTGGTGCTTTTTATTTCTGCGGTGTCCGTTGTAACTTCTCCAGTTTCCTTTCTAATTTTATTGATTTGAGTCCTCTCCCTCTTTTTCTTGATGAGTCTTGCTAGAGGTTTATCGATTTTATTTATCTTCTCAAAGAACCAGCTTTTAGTTTTATTGATTTTTGCTATTGTTTTCTTTGTTTCTATGTCATTTGTTTCTGCTCTGATCTTTATGATTTCTCTGCATCTACTAATGGTTTCTAAATAAAATTGGGGGTAAGGGGGAAGGTTACCTGCTTTCTGACACTGCACGATCTTCTCCTGGACTGTGTCTGCCATTTCTATGAGGAATCGGCTCTCTTGGATCATCTGTCACAAAATAAACATTAAAAAAGTTTGTCAAAAATCCTTAAACTGGCACATTGGAAAGACAACATACAGAAAGACCCATATGAAACTGCCAGTAATGGGGCACCCTGGCCGTAACCACAAGAGATGGAAGAGGGAAGGATTATCTTTGCTCCAACCTCCATCCACTCTTACACCAGGTAGAGTCACCTACCTTATGGTTGCTCCACTTATGTAACATGCCTGGTATACCATGGGTGCCAAATAAATAACTGCTGAATAAATGCATACACACTCTTTAAGTCCTAGATCACATTCACAAACACCTCTTATTTTATCCACTCACCCCAAAGTTATTACAACATCAGGGCAAGTGGTACTGGAACAATAGTAATGAGAATCAGAGCAGGAAATCACCTAGTGATGATCTGAAGGACTACAGGACACATCAGTGAAGTTGGCAACTTGGATTTGAGTGGCACAAAGATGGTGGAGGTCTGGTCCTTCCTCAAGAAGGGCTCCAGCTCCATTGGCAAGAATGAACTGTGGGTCATATTCACCAGCAATTCCAAAGAGCCTGTAGGCAACAACACTGAAATGGCATCCCTGCCCTCCACATTTGGGTAGAAAGAAAAAAGACCAAGAAGTAATTAATATACTGAATGAAGTAGGGAAAATAACACAATTGTTGGAGATGTGAAGAAAAGAAAAATCTGTATGTGAAGAAGGGGGAAGATGATAACAGGTAAAGAAGTTGTGATCAAAAAGACAAGGGATTGGGGCCCTTCTGAAAAAATTACTAAAGAAAGGCACCAACAGGCAAACTAACACTTCCTAAATCTCCAGCCACTGTTCTATTCCTAATAAATGTTGTCCCTTTTAATCTGACTATTCCACGTTTTATCTGTGTGGCTCAATAATCTAAAGAGAGTTCAAGGCAGAATCCAAAGTGGACATAAAAGGTCTTGAGTAAGACATTCTTCATAATTAAATGCTGTTGGACAGATTGTAGTCTTGTACAATCACTTTCAAATATAAAGTGGTTCATGACTACAAATCGTCAAATGGAAAAGAACATTTGAATCACAAATTTTTAGTGCCTAACAACTCCGTAGAAGTAAAACTATATCATTCATTCAACAAGTATCTACTCAGCAGCCACTATGTGTAAGCACTGTAGTAACTACAAGGGGTATGATACATTAATGAGCGAAAATAGATGTATTTCTGTCTCCATGGAGCTCATAGTCTAGTAGGGACATCAACCCAAATGAATGAATGACACGATAATTAATTCAACCAAAAGTCAATTACTCATATTTTCTGCCTAAAATGATAGTTTGAAGTGATTTATTTGGAGGGCTAAAGTGACTATTAAAACCACAAAACTAGGGCTTCCCTGGTGGTACAGTGGTTAAGAATCTGCCTGCCAGTGCAGGGGACATGGGTTTGATCCCTGGTCTGGGAAGATCCCACATGTCGCACAGCAACAAAGCCCGTGCACCACAATTACTGAGCCTGCGCTGCAGAGCCCAAGAGCCACAACTATTGAGCCTGTGTTCCACAACTACAGAAGCATATGAGCCTAGAGCCCATGATCCGCAACAACAGAAGCCACCGCAATGAGAAGCCCACACATGGCAACAAAGAGTAGCCCCGCTTGCCACAACTAGAGAAAGCCCTCACACAGCAAGATGATCCAACGCAGCAAATAAATAAATAAATAAATAAATTTAAAAAATAAAAAAAAATACGTTTTTTAAAAAAACAAAAAACCATAAAACTAGACAGGTCTAAGCTGAATCAAAAGTTTTAACTTCATTAACTCTTTCAATTCCCAAGAGGAAGTGGAATGCTTCTGAATAACAGTTTCTCAAATGGCTAAGAGTATCCTGAGTTACTGCAGCTTCCAAGTGAATGAAACTTGCAGGCAAAGAAAGATTTAATATGAAGGCAATCTGATTTCGTCTTTTCTAAGCTTAGCATATACACATGCAACAACAATTGAATTTTTATACTACTTTCAAAGTTATCAGATGTTCCAATTAGTCAAATAGCATACAAAATGTTTTCATAAAATTCAAGCAAGGGAAACATTCATAAAGAACAAACACATTCTGTGACTTTACCATGAGCAAAATAGCTAATATACTGTACATTTAAGGATCATTTTATAAGGCTAAAAGAATCTTAGCTAACAGGACCACCCCCTTAATTTTGTGAAAAAGGAAACTAGGACTTATAAGAGTTAAGATTCTTGTCCAAAAAATAGAACTAATTAATGATCAAACTAGAATTAAAATCCTGGTTTCCTGGCATCCATTTATTTTCATGAAAAAATAGCACCCTCTGATTTTGTCTAGCCTGGTCATGCCTTCACACATGCAATCTTTTGAGCCTGAAATGTAGGTTTCCAAAGTCACCTGACCCGACCCATCAGTAAAAACACGATGCCATGCCCATAAGCAATCTATTTCAATCAGGTTCAAATATGTCCTTTTTCAGAAAAACTCCAGAAAGGGATAGGACTGGTAATTTCCTTTGGTAATTCTTGACTGACAGTCATTTCTCTTGATTTTGCTATCAGCAGAGAACATATGATACCATTCTCTGATTAGGAAAAACAAAAACAAAACCAAAAAAGCTCTTTATTGACTTGGGGCCAGTTTTCTTTGCAGTATTTTACTAAGTATCCCTTAGTGCTGAGTACAAAAGGAATATGTGTCTATCTTCAAAAATGCTACAGCCTCTTTGTGACAACCTAAAAAGGAAGTGTCCTCTTCACCAAGGCTAACTCTTCTACCTCGACTTCCAATCTCACCTTTCCCTGTTTCCTTCAGGAACCCATTCCTAACGACCCCCTCTTTTTTCGTCTACAATTTCTACCTCTCCCCTGGTTTTTTCCTTTCCCATACATCTCCTACCTTAAAGTAAACAAACAAAAACAATAACAATATGCTCTACTGGCCTTCAAGTGGTCGTCCTCCTCAATCCTTCCTTAAAAAACTAGCCCATGCTCATTGCTTTGACTCTTGCAGGACTCCACTGAGACCCCCAAAGTTTGGCCTCATCACAGACTACCCTCTGGCCAGTCCTCAGTTCTTAGCCTTGCCAGCTCAGCAGCTGACACCAATTTATACCCCCAAATTCATCTATCCATTTACATATCTATCCTTATTTCTTTTACGTGTTAGTTACCCACAGATGTACACAATAAAGCATTTTATTTATTACTGGTCACTTCTCAAACCTATCATTGTTTTTTTTGAAATCTAATCTCTCTTTTTGTCTCAGGTCCTTTTTCCTAGGTTCTCTGCTTTTTTATGAGGGTGAGTCAAAAATTATCTGCACTCCAGTTATATTAAAACTTGTGTTGGCCGCACTGTCTTATCAGCACTTTCTGTTCAAGGCTACTGTCTCCCCAGTCACTGCTGTGCAGGTGTGAACATATTACATCAGTTCATTTGTAACTGCGCTGTGAGCAAAAACGGATGCCCCACTTGTGATGTGCACGAAAGAAGAGCAGCGTGCAGTGATTTGTTTTTTGTGGTCTGAGGGTGCTATCATTTATCGAAGACTTTGTGCACAGTATGGAGAAAGTGTTTTGTCACGAAGAAGTGTGTATGAATGGATAGAGAAGTTCAAGGAAGGTCGCATACGTGTTAACCATCAAGAAGGAGCTGGATGCCCATCCATGTCCACGGCTGATGACAACATTGAGAGTACACGTGAAATGATGCTGTCGAATAGACGAGTGACAGTGGATTATGTGGCAAATTATTTGCAAATCAGCCACAGCTCTGCCTATGAAATAATCCACAACAGACTTTGGTTTCAAAAAGTTTGTGCTGAAGCCTAAATTTTGAATTAAACACAGAGGACTGCTATCCAAGGGCGTTGTGATCTTGCATGACAATGCACGTCCGCACACTTCTGCCCACACTATCGACACTCTGCAAAAACTTTGTTTTGAGCATCCTCCCTATAGTCCTGATCTTGCTCCATCAGACTTTCACCTGTTTGCTCCCCTGAAAGCAGCCCTACAAGGACAAAGATTCACTTCTGATGAAGAAGTGAAGACAGCAGTGTATTCGTGGCTTGCAGCTCAGCCTAAAATATTTTTTAACAAGGGAAGATGAAAGCTTGTTGACAGATGGACAAAGTGTATTGAAAAACAAGGAGATTATGTTGAAAAAATGATGTATTTGTCTTTTCTAAAAGTTTTTTAAAATAAATTCTATAGCCAGAGTGCAGATAATTTTTGACTCACCCTAGTATAAGCTTGCATGTTCTTAAATCTCTTTCAAATTGAGTACTGGAAAATAAGCATAAAGCTTTTAATAGGATTATACCTATAGAAAATATTCAAGTATCAGAAAATAAATTTTAAAACTTTATTATTTATTTGAGGCAAAATAAATCCAGGACCAAAACATACAACAAACCCTATGATTTAAGTTCTCTTCAAAATCTTCCAAGTAAATATTTGTTAACCCCACAGTGTAAGAAGTTTGTTTTTCACATTCATAAAGAGATAGTTGTGTGATTTAACCTTCAACATAGAAGAGTATCCCTGAGGATAAATTTAAAGCCTTTAGTAATAAAAAATCATAATTTAACTCTAAAACCCCTCATCATTAATATTCTCAGAACTTAAAATCATTGTTCACATATACTTTTCTCATAAGAGAACTTTGATCCTCTTCTTTATGATAATAGCTTCCACTGTATTTAGAAAAAAATTTTATTCTATTTTCTGCAGTCAATTTTCAATTTTTAGCAGTTGTAGAGAAAACAAGATGGATGGCTGAAATGTACCAACAATTCCAAACCACATTTAAATCAACAATTTCAACCTTATTCCCCAGCTAAGCAACTTATCTAAGTTGTTAGGAAGGAAAAATGGTTGATTTGAATTTCATCTCCTTCCTAAATCTCTACAGATCCTGACGGAAATGAAATAAACTGATAAGGCCAAGGAGAGAAGGTGAGAAGCATGTCCTCAGATAATCCCCCAGCTGGGTAGTCAGTAGACTAAGCCAGCCAAGGCTGGGTTGACTCAGTCGGTAGAACCCGGCAGCAGCTTGATTTATATATCTGACGTCTCAGCCTGAGCTCCCAGTGGCCTTTGCTGTTGTAGTAATACAAAGAGCTTTTCTTTGGTTCTGTCACATGAATATCTCCTAATGGATCTTATTTCCTTGCCACGGCTTTGAATATAAAAGAATAGAGGACTTACCCAGATAAAGGTTGGCATTATTTCAAGCATTAGATGTGTCCTGAACAGGGTTGTGTAAAGTTGTCAGTTAAGATCAAAATCATTTATTTAAAACAAAACTTTACTGAAGGGGACAGTAATGCTTTTACTCAAAGATGGATTAAATTATCTAACTCGTGTGAATAAACTGTCTTCCCAGCTCAATAGAGAATTTGGCTAATTGCCTAGAATCATTGCAGAGTCAATGTAACTATTTAACGGTACTGAAAAGATGAGATTTCATCAAATCATGACTCATAAACCTTCCATAGATTCCAATTGTATCCTAAATTACATCTAAATTCTTAGAACCACAGAACTTTATATCTAGAAGTAACCTTAACAACCATCTATCATGGACAATCCCATTTTACAAATGAAAAAACTCAGCCTCAAATTGACTTGCCTCAAACCGCATGGCCAGTTAGTGAAAAAGTTTGGACTAGAACTCTGGCAGTCTTGAGGTGCAGACCTTATAAACTGTTCCGTAATGCTAATATTATATTAGAGTGTAGAATTCTTATTGCAAGTGCAAGTTGGAGATAAACATTTTATAAATTAGAATTCACCAAATAGAGCAACATGAAAATACATTTTTGCCATGACTGCCTCCCCTTCCAAGTCTAATTTGCAACACACATGAATCAATATTAGATATCCTTCCTAAGAAATCTGGTAAGAAATGTACTTATGGTGTCCACTGTTTTTTCAGGGAGGAGTTATCAAATTTGGAAAGGTAAACACTTAAGAACATGTGAGTCAATAAAAGTCAATCTGCTCTACACCTATTAAGGAGATTGAAATAATTAATCTATTTCTTATCTTCCTTCTAACCAAAACACTGAGTTTTAGTTCTTAGTTCTACAGTGGTTCATCTGTTCAGATTGTTTAAAATGAGACTTGAATTTTATTAAACTTGGTATATTTTAATATCTGATTGTTGTTATAAATACATTTGCTAAATAGAATGAAGATAATTTCCTTTAATTTTTAATTTACTTAAACATTTTAAGTCAGATGGATACAAAGCACTCTTGATAGATGGGCATCTTTCAGTTTTATGCAGTCAGTCCTTTAAGACTGCTAATTTTCGGTGACACAGGAACACATATAAGGTTAGAACATTTGCAAGCTTACTGGAAGTCCACTGCCTTAGGTGTATGCAATAAAGTAAGTATTCTCTGTCCTGGAACCAGCTCTGAATCACATTTCCTAGCCTGATTTATAATGGAGCAAGACAGGGGAATTCACACAGAGCAGGCCAAAGGACCTCTGTCTCCATATTCATGAAAGGAACAGGATCTACTACATGAGAAGTTTTCTGAATAAAAGGATCATTTTACCTTTCTTTTCTCCAGTTGTTCTGTTTCCAAGATATAGCTGTCAGCTGTATCTTGAGTAATCATTAGAAATGTTTGTTTTTATCCCACTATGATTAAAATTTAGTTCATTCATAAAATTACCAGGTGACTAAACTTCATGAACTTTCTCCAGAATTTTGAGGCCAATTTGACGATCTCACACTGCCTTAAACTAAAACAGTTGCAAGAACTTGAATATTCAGGAATGCAAAGCAAGGTTTGAGGATACATGCACAATATTCCACAAAGGAGCCCCCTGAAATATTTGCTTATTGATGCATATCTGATATCCCGTATCCTTGAGACCCTGGGACCAAGTGGAAATGCTGCCAACCCTCAAGATGCTGACAAGTCTCCCAATATACAGAAAATGTATCATAAGACACTGCCACATCCAAGAGTAAAAGAAGTTTCAACGCACTGAGTGCACAACATTTTGTTTTTAAATAACCAACTTTGGTTAAGCACATGCCCGTGGGCTGTTCTTTTTTTTCTGGGTTCCATTACTACACAACCCAACATATTTTTCAAAATGCAAACTGATATAAGTTCCACACAAACTTCACAATGAGAGAGACTGATAGAAGGAGAGTACCTTTAACTTAATTTCAATCTAAATTGATTTCCATAAATAAAACTACATTGGTGGACTGTTGACATACCTACAACTTTTTCCCACCCTTCAGGCTCAATATATATTGGTAATAACACTGAGAGAAGAGAATGTACTTAATCCACCCCATTATGTTTGGCTTAATTGTGACACCGGCAAGTATACTGATTCCATTGCAAGAGTGATAAAAAATAGCGATTGGCTCTTTTTTGCTAGATTCTTAGTCATGCTGACATAATCAATTGCTCTCCAAATCACACAACTAAGAAAAAGATTAAATAACCCTTGACTCATGTTCTCTAGATTACTTTGATTTTATGTTCAGAAAATTTGCTCTTATAGCAAAGTTTTCACTTTTATGTTAGTGTTAAATAACTTAGCAGAGGAGTCACCTTCAGAGAATGCTTTGGGTTTACTTTTTACAGTTGCAATCCCCTGTAACTATTCCACCTCTGATTGCTATATTTAAAACACTAACTGCCCAAAGGTGTTCACATTAATTTAAAACACTTAAATTAAAAGGACCAAAATATGTTAGGCAATACTTCTTGACTATGCATGAAAAATTAGACAGGTGAGAACAATAGAAAAGAAAAAATTCAGGTATCTAAAGGAAAAAATATACAAAGGTTAGACAATATTTTTCTTTCAAAACTATTTACAAATAAAATTCTGCTGAGCACCAGGTGAGTCAGGGAGTCACTTTCAAGTCACTGTGAAAAGTCCACCATAAGTACTCAAGGTCTTTAGACTCCATCCAGCTCAGAACATAAAACATCATCGGGGGACTTCCCTGGTGGCTCAGTGGTTAAGAATCCGCCTGCCAATGCAGGGGACACGGGTTCGAGCCCTGCTCCAGGAAGATCCCACATGCTGTGGAGCAACTAAGCCCAAGCGCCACAACTAGGGAGCCTGTGCTCTAAAGCCTGCGAGCCACAACTACTAAGCCCACATGCCACAATTACTGAAGCCCGCAAGCCTAGAGCCTGTGCTCCATAACAAGAGAAGCCACCACAATGAGAAGCCCGCACACACACCGCAACAAAGAGTAGCCCCGTTCTCTGCAACTAAAGAAAGCCTGCACGCAGCAATGAAGACCCAACACAGCCAACAAATAAATAAGAAATAAATTTATTTGAAAAAATCATCTGGTTCACTGTCTGAACACTACACGTCTCTGCTCCTTCCCCTTTTTAGGTGTAAATCTTGCCTTCCTATCGTGATTTCCCATTCCTAAAGGACAGAAATTTTGCTTCACACCATTTCTTTCCCCCAGCAACTTGCATAGTAACATGTATGCAAAATGTGTTTGTTGAATTGATTAATCAAGAGCCTAAAGACATAGACAAAATGATACGTCAAAAGAGAAAGTGTTGTGTTACAAGCAGCCAACGTATAATACATGCTCTCGAATCTCATTTTACTTACATTTCTCTTGAGTCAAAGAGCTGTCATACTTTACACTATGGCTATTTGTGCTGATACCGGTCTCTGTTTATTCATCTCTGTATTGCACACAATCTGCTAAAGTTCTTTATAGTTGCTATGAGTTGAATGTCATAAATAAAGTCAATAAATGAATTTGTTCTTAAGGTCAGTTTTGCAAGATGTTAGGACAAAGGGCTGGACTTAGACTGATGGAGAGGGAATTAAGGCTAGGAAGTCATTTGAGGTGGTATAGAATAGAAATACAAAGGATAAGGAATGAAAAAGTACGTGGCAAATGAAAAGTACATAGCAAATAAAACAGCTTGACTGAAGGAGAGGTTCAAATAGAAGGAAATGGGAGATGGTGGCAAAACAGGTAGTAGCACTGGTGGGTGAAGGCTGGCGGGTAAGGATGGGAAGGATTGGGATTAGCAGAGGCAAACTATTATATATAGGACAGATAAACAGCAATGTCCTACTGTATAGCACAGGAAACTATATCCAATATCCTGTGAAAAACCATAATGGAAAAGAATATATATATATATATGTATGTATAACTGAGTCACTTTGCTGTACAGCAGAAATTAAAACAACATTGTAAATAAACTATACTTCAATAAATTTTTAAAAATACCTTATTGGAATTAATATATACAGAGAGAGAAAGGGCATTTGAAAAATCACTTGGAGGAACTGAGGACCACTGGCTTTTGTAGTGGTCAGAAAAGGACAAATAAATACCTAGGGAATTAAAAAATGAACCCAGTTTTTCACCTATTAAATTTTTATTGTTTGTTCTTGAGACACCTAGGTGATGTCCTGTATCCAAATGTAGAAATGTGACCAAAGGAAAATTTTAGAGCTAAGGCTAGAGATGGGTTTTGAAAATAATGTAAAATGTCCATGCATAAAAACACCACTGCAGAAGGGAAAAAGTCAAACCTAGCCAAAGAAATTTTGATAGTCTTCTACTGAAATTGCAATGTATTTTCCAATGTAATCACCCACTGTTACAACTTCATGTTAAATAATGAGGAACATAAATGGATCACCAATGAAAGACTCATAAGCCTGGTTTGAATCTTAGCAGGTTGCCTGCCCTGGCTGTAAGCTACTGGAGCACAGGGTCTGCTGTACCTCCCACAGCTTTAACACAGTGGGTTGCGCATGGGAGGAACTCAGTAAATATTTATAAAATTAAACATCTCCATTCCTGGTTCTATCACTAAGCAATTCTTTCAATAACTAATTTTTATTTTTAACAACCCCAAGGTTAAGATTAATCCTAAACAAAAAAAAGAAAACCTTACCTTTTATTTGCGAAACATAATTATACTACTTTAACAGCCTTAAAGGACTTAGCAGTGCCTCTATGACCTACATTACCTACATTAGCGGATATTTTCTTAGAGAACATGAAAATCCAGAGTAGGGAAGTGACGCTTGCTCTTTCAGAGACCAGAGCTCCCACCTCCCCCCCACCCCCAAATCTCAGTGCAATAACGGGACAAGCCACTTAGAAATAGCATCCTGATTTTACATTCAGGTTTTGGGAGTTTCTGAAAAACTGTCCTGATGACCACAGAGCCACCAAAATGGCACTCCTGCAAGGAGTCTGACACCACAGCTCTCCTCTGTGTATCTTTAGCCTGGGAAGGAGATATCAATTTCACCTTCAATGTTCAGGGCCTGTTCTACTTGCTTGAGTTATTGATTAATAATGACCCCAGTGCTTTTCAGAAGTTGTCACTTCCCACCTCTGGCTGTGACATGTGTTTGATATCAGGAAAGTCACCTCTGCTTTTGTTGCCCTAAATATCAGCCAGGCATTTACACAGCTATATCCCTATACAGAGCATTGAGGGAGATTGTAGATAGTGCTGCTTTTAAGTAAAATCGCAATTATTTGTGCAACCTCACCCCCACCTTACCCAGACTTGGGGAACACTCTGTCATTAGGATCGCTTCCTTTCCCCAGGTTAAATACTGCCTGTAGGACAGGATATGTTAAATTCATCTGAAGGTACAAATTACTGATAACCCAGTGTGTTACTACTCATTGAGATTTTTCTTTTTTTTTTTTTTTGCATGTTGAAAGAGATTAAATGTCTTAACCCTAAGGAATTGATTATAATTTTGAAATTTCAGGTACCAGTAAGCAGATAGAAAACATATGTATTAAATAAGATATTAAATGGGGGGGGGGGGTCTTCTAAAATTATGCCATGTAAATAAACCCACTCTATTATGGATATATTTGGCTTTTGATTCCTTGATATCAACACAGATTCTACAATATAATTTTAATTGCAATATAAGATGGCTTTTAAGACTGAGTTTCTAAAACCTTCAAGAGGAAACATTTCCAAATTTTAAATTAGCTAGCGCTTGGTAAAGAATAGGACCATCTCAGGTCATTAGGGGAAAGCTAAATTTAGAAAAAAAATCTGTGCAGATGAACTCAGGGTCAATGTTTTCTAGAATATTTTCATTTTGTTTCCTGATGATAAGTAGCAGAGTTTGATGCACTCAGGCTGACTTTCAATAAATGTAGGTTACCTGGTTGCCTGATTTGTTTCTTTTGATACTGAAATAAAGCCAAACATTTGTATCTATTCAGAAATGATTTCAGGTTGCTTTTTATTCTAAACATAATATTTTTGTGTGTGTTTTTGGTTTTGGTTTTTTTTGGTAATTACAACATTTCCTCTTGAATGGCTTCTATACAGTTCATTACCATTTTTGAGAAATCTTTAAGCAACTTGAGTCTAAGTTGAACACACAAGCTGTTCATTTTGGAATACCTGCCCCCTACCACCACAACCACCAGGCAATAAACCCTACATTTGTCTTCTGCCTTAGTCATCCAAATAAGTTTTTATTAATAGTCTCTGTGGAGGTTTTTTTAGGCTTTATTTTTAGAAGTTTTAGGTTTGCATAAAATTTGAACAGAAAGTACAGTGAGTTCCCATGGACCCTCTCATCCCACCCCCCCCACCCCCCCCGCAGTTTTCCCCACTGGTAACATCTTGCAGTAGTGTGGTACATTTACTACAATTGATGAGCCAATATTGACACTTTATTATTAGCTAAAGTTTATAGTTCACATTAGGGTTAACTCTTTGTGTTGTATATTCTGCAGGTTTTGGCTAATGCATAGTGACATGTATCCACTATTATATTGTTATGCAGAATAGTTGCACTGCCCTAAAGATGCCCTGTGCTCCACCTAGTCATCCCTCCCTCACCCTATCTGCCTCCAGCCCCTAGCAGCTACTGATCTTTTTCCTGTCTCCATAGTTTTGCCTTAGTCTATAGGTTTCCAGTTGTATGTGTAAGACAGGGAACAAATTGGCTAGGGTAGTATAATAGAGATAAACAAAGGGGATTTAAAGATATCATAAAACATTCAGAGATAGTATGGGAACTACATTATTTTCACCAACTATATAGATGCATCTATTTACATTTTATTCAACTAACATTAATAGATAAAACATACTATGTGTCAGCAGTGTTTTAGGTGCTAGAGTTAACAATAGTAAGCAAGGCAGACAGGGTCTCTGCCCCCCTGGAGTAGATATTCAAACTGATGGTAAAGGAAAGGGGCAGAAATTACACCGAAAATCAAGTATTTTTTAATACTGCTAAGCAAGATAATAGAAATCAAATAGGGTTATGTGATAGAGTGAGAGTTGGAAACAGTGGTTAGGGAAAGCTTCTCTGAGGATATAACACTTGAGCTAACCATTAAGAGATAAAAAGCAACTATCCACGCAAAAGAACATTCCAAAAGCAGGAACCACAAGTAAAATGGCCTGAAGATGGGAACAAGCTGAGTCTGACTGAAGAAAGAAAGTCCACGTGACTGGGTGGAGTGAGCAGAAGGGAATGCATGGGGGTGAGGCAGGGAGAAGCAGATGAGATATGTAGGCAAGGCCAGCTCATAATTGGCCCTGTAACCCACAGTAAGGAGTTTCAGTTTTATTTTAAAGGGAAGCCACTGGAGGCAGGAAAGTGATATGATCTAACTTACATTTTTAAATTGTCATTCTGGATCTGCAGAGTATCTTAAAAGACATCTTTAAAGTAAATACTGACATGAATACACCAAGAGTACTAAAGATGCCAACCAATACAATGCAAATCCTAAAGTAAAAATGATGTTTCAAGACCATCATGGCATGTATCTGGTCCCTATCCACAGCACCCCCTAAAAGAAATAACCAACTGAAACATCAACAGTGTTTTTGATCATGTCCACAATCTGCCAGGTTTACCATTTGGTATAGGGATATTTACACTTAATTCCCTACCAAAATGAAAAATCATTTCCATAGGGAACTATAAATGAACACATCATTAGAAGTATTTCTGCTTTTTATGGGAATTCCCTGGCTGTCCAGTGGTTAAGACTCCATGTTTTTACTGCCAAGGGCCCAGGTTCAATCCCTGGTTAGGGAACTAAGACCCCACAAGCCACACTGCATGGCCAAAAAATTAAATTAAATTAAATTAAATTAAATTAAAAAGAAGTATTTCTGCTTTCCACTATAGCCCTTTATTTTAAGCTTTGGAAAACCACACTGTACCTGCGATTAGAAACTGCATATTAAAAATACAAATGAAAAACTGCTGATGTTCAGATTTGGCCAGCAGATGTGGTCCCAGCACTACGGGACACCTGGGGATGTGAAATGGAAACTGGCCAACCACAGTCCAGGTGCTTTTCTGCTTATTACAGGCCCAGCTCTAGTGGACCAGGCTCCTCTCTCAGGGAGTGATTTTTCTTAGCTTAAAAGGGAATTGGAGCAATAAGTGATTTCCACTGTCGTCTCTATGGCAACAGGTACCCTAATTTCACCTCTTAGATGACAAATATACCTATTCACTGAATAGCTTTCAGTCCCTACTATTATGATGAAAAAAATGATTTCATGAAAAATGAGATTTAGGTAATAAGCAAACTTCTCCCCCAGCAACCATGAAGTACAGTTTGTAAGAGGTATGATCATTCATAAGCAGAATACACTCTTGTGGGCTGTTCTTCCTGTTCAAGTGTAGGATTATTTATCCTCAATGTCTTTCTTCTAGTTGTTTTTGCATGATAGAATATTATTCTTTTCTTCCTTAACATTTATTTTTATTCAACTATGAAAATTAATCAGGTTCACTGTAAAGAGTTTGGCAAATACATAAAAAATACAGAAAAGCATATGCAAGAAAATAAAACTCACTCTCCTTATGTAAAAATAATCACTATTACTATCCTGCTAGCATTGTAGATATGTATATACATATAAATACAATTCAAATGCTGTAGCGTATATTTTTTTTGTAACCAGACTCTTTCATAAAACACATTATGAAGAATTCTTCACATCATTAAATATTCTTCTAACATACAATTTTAATGGTTTCAAAGGAGTCCATAATATGGCTTACTGTATCTTATTTAACTTATCCCTCTATGTTGACATTATTAACCATAAATGTTTATGTACATATCTATCAGCTTAGAATAGATCCCTGGATATGAAATACATGGATCAAATGGGATAAACATTTTAAGTTATATTGCCAGTTTTTCCCCCAAATTATATCAATTTATTTTCCCACTAGAGGTAGATGGATGAGAGTATCCATTCCTTAATTTCTTTATCAGAGGTAATGTTTTTAAAAAGAAAAAAAATTGCCCATTTGATAAAGAGGGGAAGTATCTTATTACATTTCTTTAATAGCTTAAGTTTAAAGCTTATTTTAAGATTAAAAACGTTTTTATATTTTCATTACTTTTTTAGGGGGAGGAGATACATAAATTGCCTGTTCACCTCTGAAGCAAAGACTATTTGTGGTCCCCTAATATCCATCCTCCCTCTATTTCTTAGTCCCGAGAGATGACTTTTAGTTGAGCACATAGCCCTTTGAAATAAAGACATTTCCCATTCTCATTTGGAGCTAAGTGTGTCTATGTGTTAAATCCAGGTTGATAAAATATAAGTAAATGTGATCTATGCTTTTTCAGAGAAATGTCCTTAAAGGGAGAAGATAATGCCCTCTTTTTCCTCTTCATCATTCCTGATGGTTGGAATAGAGATATTATGGCTGCAGCTTCAACAGCCATTTTGGACCATAAAGATGGTCTAGAGATGGTGGAGCAGAAAGCTAGAGGGAGCCTACATTCCTAAGAATTTTATAGATGTGCCACCCTGCATGGCTGGTTTCCAGATTTTTATGTGAGAAGATAAAACTTTGTATTTTTAAGCCATGATTGGTTTGTATTTTTAGTTTTCATGAAGCTGAACTTAATCTTGACTGATGTAAGATTTTTTTCCTATTGATTTTTAAGTGCTCTTTCTATTTTAAGGTTAATTACACTTTATCTGGCACACATGTCACAAATTTTTCCAGTTTTTCACTTGGTCCTAATATTTTTATGGAATTAGGATAGGCAAATTTATTTGCTTCTTAAATCCCATTATACTCATATGTTCAGAAAAATCAGATAACAGTATTAGTTTAGAAATATAAATTCCAGATAAATAGTTTGTCTCAACCATCAGAAGACAGTACCAAGGCATAATTTTACTTTCTATAGGTATGCTATTACATGGTTATACTGCAGGCTAAAGTCATTTAGATGATGAGAAACTGTGTATACTTTTGAGGACTTAGTCAATAATTCATTCTTTGCTAAAGCAGAGATTTTCGATTTTTAATCTGTGGAGCTCTGGGTTCAAAGCATTGCCTCAGAGGTTTCCACTGGGGCTTAGATGGAGCTGAGTGGGTCAGCTCTGCCTCCTACCCCCCGTCGAGGTTTTAAAGGCAGTCACTCTGTGTTATTCACTGGAGTTCCACAAAAGGCCCCTGCCATATGATTTCCTCCCCACACAGAGAAGAAACAGAGAGTGACAATTTCCTACCAGATCATAAGCAGCCAGCATCTTTTTCTGCACATCTGGAATTGCCCCCAGAGGCTCCAGATAAGGAAAGTTATCTTTCATCACAAGAGAGACGGAGGGAGTATTGTCACTGGTGAGCCGAGAGGACAGGGTCAACAGGCACTGCTTCAGGCTGGCAATCGGAGGAAGTCCACACAGCTCCTTAACAGACACTATGGCATTCTGTGTGGGAGAAAACATGGAATTACACTTCTGGCCACATGACGCATCACCCCCAGCACTCCTAGGTTTACACAAAAGCACATTCATTAAAAGTATACCCTTAAATACACATGTAATTTGAAGCAAACTGGATTATAACCAACCAAAAATGCTGTGATACGCATGGAGGTAACACCCAGAGTGAATTCACAATGACGCTTCATCTTCCTCAACTTTTAGCAACTGCCACAAATATGCCACAAAGCAAAGCAGATTATGACCCAAGGCTAACCGGTACTTTTCAAAGCAGGGCTTTGGAATATTCTGGAATATCTGAAATACTCTGAACAAGGCACTCAAATTAACATTGGCTGATCATGAATATCTTGTTAAATTTGCATCACAATGATCATAAAAGCACGTCAGTGGTTGCACACTGGAGTGCGTCTTCTTTGAGCTTTTCCCCTCAAGGTAGCAGGCTGCTATTACTCATCACCCTCCTTTCACGTAACCACTAATGGTATTCCTTTATCATTCCATCGGAAATGCACCTGACAGACACACCTAATAAAACACATTCCATGTAAAGCATTCATTTGAAATAGCAATTATGCCTATTAACAGTGAACGATACCTAACCTAGTGTGTGTCTCATGAATTTAGTGACAATGATGGTATTCACCTTTCTACTAATTAGGCTCCAATTAATCCTCAGGCAAAGAAACTTCATGTTGAGATGAGATAAATTACCAGCAGTAACTGGAAAAATTTTATCCATAGCCAACTCTCTTATGTATTTTAAACACATAACACATGCAAAGGACATATTTTAAGAATTATACAGAACTATATAAAATCTACTTCTAATACATAAATTTAGGTGTAGAAATGACTTATAACAAATCTAACAGGGGTTTATAATAGTTGCAGTATTATGTCAGAAAAAGTCAGGTAGATAATGCTAATATTTGGAACCCATTTTTAAAATAGTAGCTAAGGCAACTCAGCGCAAGTTATACACTTACAATATAACTATTAGTATGCAGTTTATGTAACATAGTATTTTCCACCATTTTGGTGATTTAAAATTGATTTTACACTCATTCCAGAATTTCTCTGTGAAACAATGTGAAAATAAAGTTTTCAGCAAGTCATGGTTTGGCATTCGACATCACATGACGAAGATCATGCATGATCATTGGGTTTTGGAGGTGGTTAATTCTGGATTTAAAGCTCAACATTCCTATTTATTAAATGCAGTATTTGGGAAATTGCTTAACCTCTTCAAGCCTGTTTCCTATTTTGAATGTAGGGAGCTTTGGTGAAGGTTACTATAAAAATGTTAGCTAAAGGAGCAAATAAAATGCATTGAAACATATTCCTCTCCTGTCTTGCTCTCATACATAGAACCTACTGCTTCTGCCGGTGGTTCACATCTTCATGCACACGGCAGGAACTTAGCAAGCATTTGTCGTTTGATTGTTTCATAGTAACATGAGATTAGAATAAGCATATTAAATAGTATTGAAGAAAAAAGTTTGCAGCCATCTCTGAATATAAGCATTAATGAAGGCAGGAAAACTGACACTGAATTCCTACATGCTAAGGCTGGGTAATTTACATACACTCTCACTGAATTCTCATAATAATTATTATGATTATGAGAATTATTACTATTTTTCTTATGAGGAGAAAACTAACGGCCAGATATCTGAAATAATTGGCTCAGGATCACACAGGGGTAGAGTTTAATCCAGAATCCATGTCCTTTCAACTAAAGCACATTTCTAAGATAAGACTAAATAGTTTTCCACAAGTTCAAGTGCTGAATTTTGTTTATTAGTTTTCTTTGTTTCGTGAAGGGTAATTCATTATTGTTGTACACGTAAGCAACTAAAAAATAATCTAATAGGCATTACATATGTTTTATATGACTTCAAATACCCTTCTATGTTCTTATCTGCAAATATTTTACATGTATACTTATAATTAGTATGCATGTGTTTGTATATACAAAATTTTGTATATTACATGCACATATAATATTTTCTATTCTATTCTTTTCACATTGTTTCATATACACATTCCCATATATCAATTTGGTTATGTACTGGGGACATTTAATGGATATATAAAGCATTTTGCTACATTGATACTCCATTAGCTGGCTTAGTTCAGGCCAGATTTAACACAGCATTCACAATTAGAGACATAAAATATATCTGTTTTACAGAAATAGAGTTACAGATGTAGAAAATAAACTTATGGTTACTGGGGGAGTAAGGTGGGGGGGATAAGTTGGAAGATTGGGATTGACACGTACACACTACTACATATAAAATAGATAACTAATAAGAACGTACTGTATAGCACAGGGAACTCTACCCAATACTCTGTAACGGCCTATACGGGAAAAGAGTCTAAGAAAGGGTGGATATATGTATACGTATAGCAGATTCACTCTGCGATACACCCGAAACTAACACAACATTGTAGATCAACTATACCCCAATAAAAATTTTAAAATATATATCTGTTTTATCATAGGTAATACTGAACTTAATTCAGCGGTACGTGGGTTTACATATCCTCTGTGATAATTTTTTGAGGAATTAGATCATTAATAAAACACAACATTCACTGGCAAGAGAGGGGTCAGAAGAAGTAGGGGTGAGGGATCACAGCATGGGATTATTCCTACCTGCATATTTTCTCTCATATCTATGGCTTCTCGTAAGGGATGAACTGCTACCTTAAAGATGTCATCTATGGTTTTAAGACCAATACTCCTGAGCATGGTATACTCCCAGACTTTCTTCCCCATTCTCACTGAAAGGCTGCGCTTCTGTGGCTTTCCTCCTCCACTTCTATTAGTTATTGCTATGTGTACAAAAAGAGTTACATGCTCCATGATGTCACCCACAAAGGAGCGGAGGGGAACATGCCGATATCCTGGCTGCAAACATTCAAACGGAATTGTATATTGCCCTATAAACTCATCCCCAATGTAGTCGTCATCCAGAACCACAAAACGGATCATGGCCAGCTCAGGCAGGTTCACTTGAAACTCAAATGTCTCATCAAAAATAGGATTATCACTGTTTTGTTGTACAGTTTTAGTTCTTTGTTCTGAACAGTCTGCTGGAATTCCATGTATCTCTATACACACATAGGGATCTATGACATCCCCTTTGGCACAAGCACCCTTGGGCTTTGGGAAGTTCTGACCACTGATGATCTTAATGTGAAGAACTAGAGGAGACACCCCAGGTACAATGCCCTTTGTATTTGCACTGAAGTAAGAAACTTCATCTCGCATGATAGACGGCCTTAGAACATAACCACATCCTCCATTTTGAAGAAACCAGCCTGTGTGAAGGTCCATCATTGGACCTGGAGTCTGAAAATTCATTGCCACAATCTGACAGCCACAATTCCAAAAGTCCTGTGGATTCAAGTTACTGGAATCGATTCTCATGGCGCTTGGATAGATTCGTGATAAGAACTTCTTATTATAATTTACAAAATCCTCTGGGTATTCATTTGCAATTCGGCTGGCCTCTGTTTCACTAAATGAACAAATTTCCCAATAGTTTTGGCTTTTCATAGACAGTTCAAAATCCCTGTACTGAACAGATTTACAGATAGACACCAAGTCAGAGAGCTCCCTACACAGCAAGATTTGTTTCTGCTCACCATTGTAATCTACTGACATCCTTCGAGACATTTCAGCTTCTTCATCTTCGTCTGTAACTTCTCCTTCTAAAACATCTGGATCAGAAGGCAATTTCTTTCCTTTCACAATGATCATTCTTTTTAATTTTTCTGGTGATGGGAGGTAGGATTCTGATGGCAAAGGTGCTTCAGTATAGAGTTTACTGCCAAAGACCTTTTTCATCTGTTCAACCATTACCTTCTGTTGTGGTAGGGAGCAGTGATTCCCCAAGCAAAGAATGAGTGGGTATTCAGAAGCCACAAAGGCAAATTTATTTATCACCTCTATGACACTTTGAAAGGAAAGGTGTGTTGTCATGTTATTTCGATTACAAAGGATTGGCTCATTGTCTGAACCATCATTTACATCAAGTTCAATGCTTCGACAGCCCATTTTCAAAGCTCTAACATATCCATTAATATCAGCCGGCCCCCTGAACTGGTCTTCTATGAGATAGGTATTGTGAGAGGCATTGATGTAGTAGTGAGATAACGGCTGGGTCATATCTTGGGCAACCTTTTTTTGCTCAGGATCAAAAATGTCACATTCTGGTGACAGCAAATACTGGGTAAAGCCATCAATTGCAAGAAACCCTTTCTGACGTCCCTCTTCGGAAAGTTCATATCTCCGAATAATGTCTAAGCACATGTCCTCGGTGATATGGGTGACTCCTTGTTCAGCTTCTAAAAAAAGCATGAGATCATTGGCGTCCAAATACTCTTTGTTTTTAGATATCTGTACAAGTAAGAAATACACTTCTGGCCTGGTGCAAAGTTCACAGAAAGCTTCGCAAAACTCCTCTTCTGTCACTCGGGTGGTTAGTTTTTCTTTGCTCTTCTGGATTTCTTTAAACTTTAACCTGATTTTGGATTCCTTCAGGGTAGGGTTGAGTTGTTTTATTAACTCTACGGAGGTGTCTTCCAACATAATCCCATTCCCATCGATATCTGCTGCTTCAAACACTTTTTTCAACCACATGAACCTTGGTGTGTTCTGGTTGTCCTCCATAAAATCAAGGGGTTGCTTACTTCGAGAAACCAGATACCGTAACCCTGACACCCAGATGTTTGCTACGTCTGCAGAATTGGCAACTAAGTCCAGAGACTCGTAGTTTTCCCCGTGGAGTATGGAAAAAGCACAGTCCTCACAAATCTGGTCAGCAAGGCCATTGTTTCTAAATGTTTCCGTGTTCTTCCCCAGTCGGATCTCTTTTATGGCAGAAATATCAAGCTTAGCTTTCTCCAGATCTTTCTTGGAAGGTTCCCAGCGAAGAGCTTGGAGGTCCATGTCCAGAGTGAAAAAGCGGTTGTAAATACGAGAATTTGGCCGTACTTTCTTCAGTTCACAGCCAGCTTGCATGAAGCTGATGCAGTCACTTGCGCTGCTGATTTTCTTTTCTGATGGCATGCTGCTGAAAGACACAGTTTTCTTTCTTCCACCACATTTTTGGTTTGCAGGATCCTGTAAAGCAATTTGAAAATAATGAATCAATTTCCTTTAGAAAATAGACAAATTCAGTAACACTCTATGAACTCCTCAGACTCCACTCAGATATTATGATTATTTGGACAAGAGCCAGCCTAAATTTTACCTTTTTACTGTTTCAGAAAAAAGAAATTGCCAAGAAAATTGATATTATTAGGTTCAGGAAAAAAACTTATTCTTCCAATGCCTGTGTGTTCTTTGAAATAAAACCAAGTATTAACTACAAATCATTCTTATTTGTTCATTAGAGTAGATTTTCTAAGATCCTCTGCTTGTTGGTACTTTGACAACCTTGCTCAAGTCCCTATAGATATATGAAAGAAATAAAGCTGAATTTCTTAAAAAGTCGTCCTCATTTACACTTTGCAACAGTTTAATTTTTATACTTAAAACTAGTTCAAATAAAAGATTTTTCCCTTACCATACATTACATCAAAAAGCCCTTACGATATAGCTCAACTAAAAAAAATCACTTTTTTTCCTCAACCATTTTGAAGAATAAAGGCATCTTAAAAGTCCAATTGAGACTTAATGATAGATGACTCTCACTTGAGCAAATTTTCAGTTTAAATGAACATTATGGGACTTCCCTGGTGGAACAGTGGTTGAGAATCCGCCTGCCAATGCAGGGCACACAGGTTTGATCCCTGGTCCAGGAAGATCCCACGTGCCATGGAGCAACTAAGCCTGTGCGCCACAACTACTGAGCCTGTGCTCTAGAGACCGCAAGCCACGACTACTGAGCCCGAGTGCTGCAACTACTGATGCCCACGCACCTAGAGGCCGTGCTCTGCAACAAGAGAAGCCACCACAATGAGAAGGCCACACACCACAATGAAGAGAGAAAGTGCATGCAGAGCAACAAAGACCCAATGCACCCCCAAAAATAAAAAATATAAAATAAAATAAAAATAAATGAACATTATGAAAGAGTAAACAATTTATTTAAATGAACATTATAATAGAGTTGCCATATGATCCATCTAGCAATCCTACTCCTGGGCATATATCCAGTGAAAATTATAATTCAAAAATATACATGCACTCCAATGGTCATAGCAGCACTGTTTACAATAGCCAAGACATGGTAGCAACCTAAGGGTCCACAGACAGAGGAATGGACAAAGAAGACGTGGTATGTATACATACACACACAACGGAACACTACTCACAAGGGAATACTAGTCAGCCATAAAAAAGAATAAAATAATGCCATTTGCAGCAACATGGATGGACCTAGAGATTATCATAATAAGTGAAGTAAGGCAGAAAGAGAAAGACAAATACCATATGATGTCACCTATATGTGCAATCTAAAATATGATACAAACGAACTTATTTACAAAACATAAATAGACTCACAGACACAGAAAACAAACTTATGGTTACCAAAGGGGAAAGGGGGTGGGAGAGGATAAATTAGGAGTTTGGGATTAGCAGATACAAACTACTATATATAAAATAGATAACAAGATCCTACTGTACAGCACAGGGAACTATATTCAATCTCCTGTAATAAATCATTATGAAAAAAGAATATATATATAATATTATATGTTAATATAAAACTGAACCACTTTGCTGTACACCAGAAACTAAGACAACATTGTAAATCAACTATACTTCAATAAAAATATAAAAACAAATGAACATCATGAGATTCACACCTACATTTCGGTATAATGCTATTAGCAGATGCTGCTTAGACCAAACAGAAGTATGAATGGCTCCACTAATTTTTGAGGTTCTCCCAATGTGAATTAAATTTCAAAGCTTTTTGCCGTAAGATCTCACAGGGAACACTGGCATCTTGCCTTTTACCCGTTTCTGTAAGTGTCCTTAGATCTTAGTCTCACAGAGTCCTGGTCTCAGCCCATTTCGCCCTTCCCTGAACAATAGTGCCAACAGGGCATCAAACTTCATCTGTGCAGTTTAGTGTATCTTAAGCAGGTGAATTATTTCTTCTGGCTATTTCCTTCTTGGGTGTGTCTTGGCCTTCTCATCTACTGTATTTCCTAAATTTCAGGTCCAGTCCTCTGAACACCCATAATCATAAGATGATATATTTGTCTTAGTCCTGGACCACCCACTGTACCTATCACTCTCAATTCATTTATACTGAATATCTGGCCAATGCCACTTAAAACTGGATTTTTCTTTACACTTTCTTCTGTTCATATCATAGACTCAAATTAACAATGCTCCCAATCATATTACCAATTCAGATAATTCTCCCAGGAACAAATTTCCCAAAAGACCCTTAGTGCATGTTTAAAGTGTCCAATTTTATAAAGCATATCAAAGAGGCAGCAAAGTATAGAAAGCAAAACGCACAGTCCTTAAGGGTAGAAATAACTAGTCTCCGGTTGGTATTATTCCACTCACTAGTGACCTTGGGTAAGTTACTTAGCCTCTCTGAATCTTAATTTCTGCTTTTAAGTAGGAACTAATAATCATTATATATAATAGAGTATTCTTGTGAGACTCAAAAGAGAAAATGTTTATGAATATTCTTTGCAAGTTTAATCTTTTTGAAGGGAGAGGAACATTGCCTCGTACACCTGATTTCTGTAGAACTGTCAGTAGGCACTAACCAGGATATTGGGGGTTATCCAGAAGTTGATTCATTCTTTACCTATGAGCATTTAAGACAAATCTTCAGTGATAAACTGAAAATGTTGAAAAACAGCCATATGATATTACTATTTCAAACACTGAAAAGTGTGGCCAAAGTAGTCTAGGCTGTTTCCTTCACTGGCATTCTTTAAAAATAGGATAGAGTCTCTCTTCTAGGGCCTGATTTAATTGTGGTCTTGCCTGTGAGAGTCTCTCTATCTTTTGATTCAGAAAAAGGCAGGATGATTTATTACTCAATTGACTAAAACCTTGCCTGTGGAAAAAAAACCCAAAATTTGCTTTAGTTATGGGATGTTGGTGGGATGATTCATTAACACAAATATATATCTTATCTTTAAGTGACAAAGATATAAATTACTCAATTTAGATTAGAGGATATTGCCTCTTGGTGTCCTGGCATTTGAGAACGCAGCTCCTGCTTTTCCAGAGAGCTGTTATTTTCAATTATCTAAAAGTGGTCAATTTCCTCATCAAGTTAAAAAACAACCATAAATCTTCAGCTGTTTATACACAGATGCACTATTGGAACACATTTAAATTCGTCACAGCCCACATGCTCAGAAATATCAGATGTTTGTGTGTATTTTTCCACACCACCAAGGCCAGAATCTAAAGGTACTGCTGAGATGAGATTAGTCTACCAAGTAAAATACTGAGGGAAACTGTAAATTGTGATGGTAAATTAGACTGTGACTCAGCTTTTAAAGCTACCATTTCACTAGACTTTTAGGCAATGAGAGCTTTCACATTAAAAATTATTTTTATATAAGCAGATCATGTTCCAAACAAGATGACTGTGAAAAGAGTTATAAAACTTCTAATAGTTTCTCACAAAGCTTAAATGGGAAATCAGTGTTCCTCTGAATGCATGTATACAGCTCCTGTACCCCATGTGTGGTATTATACCATCCTTGTCCATGGTCTAAGCACCAATCTTGACTTCAGCCACTGTTTGTTTATGAGAACAAAACTACGTGCTGTCAGAATAGCTTTCTCTTATAAGCCTCTCTTCTTTGTGGTGATATCTCCTTATTTCAAGACTTTCTCGCCTAGTAAGAGAAGTCTTCAAGAAATAAATGTTTTATATCTACCCTACAAAAGAATCCACATGCCCCATAATGCTTATGCCTTGCCGCGACCTGCAATTTTTACATAATTATAAAACTTATCCCAAAATGCGGTAAAACTTGGAACCAGTGAGAAAGATACGATCTTGGGTTGTCATCTCACAAAGGACAAAATCCAAAGCTATTACAAGTCCCCAAATTAGCAAAAGAAAAAAATTTTATATATATATATATATATATATATACACATATATATATATAGACCACAGTACATATGAACAAATAATTAGCTTGCCTGTTGTTGGCTAGAACCAAGATGATTTATATTCAAAGTATGCTGGAAAAGTTTCAGGACTCTGATAGTTCTCTAGGTCTGTTCTTTCAATGGTCATTTTATGCATTAGCTCTGAAAAGTTGTCAGGAGGGGAGATGGAAACTTTGTTAGAGTGGACAGGGAAGATGGGCGACTCCAAATCTCCTTCTGAGCTGCTTCACGACCAAAGCCTCTTTGCTGAGCCCTACACCCTCCGTAGTTCCCTCAAGAAGATCTTGGCAGATTGATGGTCGAGAAAGAGGACTATTTTGATAAACAAACTGGTGGTATCCCCCATTGAAAAAAGTTAAAGTACTGATTATAGATCTTCCTGTTGATAAATACAAAAAAATTGATGATGAAATAAGAGCAAATCTATTGCAGTTATCTATATATTAGGAAGACAGGTACTTTTGGCACTTTCCAAGAGAAACCAAAGTTCGTTTTTACCTCAGATGTGCTCTTGTCAGTTTCTAGCTCATGAGATGATTGAATTGACTCCAATGACCATAAGGTCATTATTATAAGGTATGAGAACTTGACATTTACTTCAAAGCTAAATTTCCTCATTCTGGAATGAAAAGAAGAGGCTAGAGTACTAATTCCACCCCTATCCCAAATTTCTTTTAGAACAGCCTACCAAAAAAAAAGTTGACATTTATTAGGATGAATAGCACATTGTAATGACTCTATCCCCTAAATTAAAGCTTAGCCTCATGTTCTAATGGGGTCCAAAAATTAGGCATTGAGTTTGATTTTTTTCTATTTCCTAACATTCTGTGTTTAAGTTTCCAAATATAATTTCACAAGAAGGGATCACATTTAAATAAGCTAAATAATAAATAAACCAAACTGTGTTTATATGTTCTCTGAACATTTCCAGATAACACTTTACATTTGGATCTACTGTCTTCTTAAATTAATGAATACTCTACATAAAGGCTTTAATCATCAGAATCAAGAAGAGTCTCATAAACTGGCAAACAATAGACAAATGTTTTAGTCTTTTATTAAAACAATACAAGACTGATTTGTTTATGAACACTGTTTCTAATATATCAAAGATATATTAGATGCAGATCTATGATATCTGCATACTAAAGATAATTTCTATCTAATCTCATGTTATAGGGTTAATGTCTAATCAAGAATAATTTCAAAATACTAGGGGGAAATGGTCAAATGTTGCTCTAGGTTTTTTTTTTTAATTTTTCATTATTTTCTACAATATTGTTGTTTATCCACTACTAGGAACAGGATACCAGTCATGATTACATGAGATTCCCACACAAGAGTAGATGCTTTATAGTTCCCTAAAACTTGTTTTATTAAACTAATATTGGGGAAAATGTTCAAATAAATCAAACTAATAAAGCTTTTTCCATAAGTTTCTATTGATATTTGCTTTCAGAGCCCAACAAGAGTGGATATGCTGCAAGTTCCTTAACAAAACTCAGCAAACAAAATTATTTTTCATCAGAACACACTGATAAGCCCCAGAGAGAACTCTGCTTACTCAATGCAAGCACAGTTTTGGGTCTAACAATGAATTATTTCAATATAATAATTTCAAAAAAAAGTATACTAAAGCAGCACAAAAATGTGAATGTGCCCAGTGCCACAGAACTGTACATTTAAAAATGGCTAAAATAGTAAATTTTATGTTATGCATATTTTACCACACAAAAAAAGAGCATATTGAAGCATTGTAAAAAAATTTAAGAGCAAAGGGAACATACCCATGTTTCCTTAGGTCTGACCTGACAAGCATGTTTAAGCATCTAATTGTAATGTAATGTATTCCTTCCTCTTTTTTTTTTTTTTTTTGTAAGTTGTTATTAAGTGGATGATGATTCTTTGTTAAAACAGAACGAATTTACAAAAACCTTAAGAACAGCAATCAAAACACCAGTTGTCAAACTGTGATTAGAAAGAATCTTGTTTCATAACACAGAAATCCGGCTACATAAATGTAGCTACATTCAGCTACATTGTCATGTCATATCACTCCATGAGGTAGAAGTGACATTCACTTTTCTTTTTTAGTAAAAGGGGTGGGGGACATTTATTTTTGAATAGTTCTCTTACAAAAGTCTCCACATAGACATGTAAGAGACTATGACCAAAAGGCAAAGAAAAATATAGGCACATTAATCTTATTTTCACCTTAGGGAGACTATCTTGTTCTTACAGACAACCTACGAACTATAACCCTATACTGACGATATTCATTCTGGTTTTATGAACTTCCAAGCAAAATTAAGAAAAGGCTTAGTTGATACATGAAACCTTCAAAGGATTGTAGACAGTATAATCCAAATGAGCCACAACCATGGATGCTGAGAGGCCTCTGGTTTCCATTCTTCATTCATTCATTCACCAATCATAGGTACCTACTTCATGCTAAGGACTAGCACATTTAAGAGTTTTGAAGAAACAGATGAAATCTGACTTTTAAATAGATTGCTTTGGACGTGGACTAGAAGGATTTGATATGGATAAAACTGAAGATGGTGCAGTAGGTGAGTACTGCAGCATTAAAGGAAAGAGATGGTAATGGCCTGAGGTAGATAACTAAAAGAAAGGAATGGTGAAAAGTGGGAAATATCAAGAAATAGGAGGTAAAATCAGAAGTTCATGACTCAGTCTAGGAGGACTCCTAGGTTTTTGGTTTGAATAAGAGGTGAACGGAAATACAATAGGAATTTGCTAACAGATAGGAAATACGAGGAGACGTAAAGGTGAAGAGGAAGTCAGTTTACTTCGGATTATGGTGTATTATAGATGACTATGGGCCACCTAGGTGAAGAGACTGTACAGAAGAGAAGACCTAAAAGAAAAGAAAAAAGGCAAAAGGGTAAGAGAACCAGGAGTATGAGTCTCACAGAAACCAAGGAACAGATTTGAAAGAGCAAGTGCTGGAAAATAAGATGTTAAAATGGCTTATTGGATTCAGCCGTTAAGATATTTACTGGTGACTTTAACGAGAGATGTATTATGTCGCCTTCAAAATGGTGAGGATGGTGACAGGGGTGAGAGCCAAACAGCAGCCTGGAAAGAGTTGAGAGCACAGGGCTCCAGCAAAGCAGAAGAGCAGGTACAAAGGTCCTTCGGTGGGTAAGAAGGTCAGGATAATGACAGGATAATAAATGAGGGGTAGAGCAGCCCCAGATGAGAAAGGAACAACAGGCAGAGACTGAGAGTGGTACATCAGGAGAAGGCTACCCCCACAGTGCTGGCTTTATTGACTTAGAATTCGTGATAGTTCAAGGAATGGAATCTAAGACTAATGTACACATTAGATGTATGTAATGCATGTCATGTATACCTACATCTAAAGAATACTGTCCAAGGGGCCTATGCCCAAATCCACAACCCTATCTGGCAATTAGGCAGTCTAGAAAAAACCCAGCCCCCCACACAAGGCCTAACTCTTCCCACAAAACTCAAGGAGTTGGGGAAGATGGTATCCTCACTACATCTGTTGCCTTCAAGTTTCAAGTAAGGGAAGGTTGCAACTGTAGAATTACACCATTCTTCTCACACTGAAATTTCCAAAGTTATTTTTCACAGTAAACTCAAATGACTTAATGCGAAGTCACAAACAGGTGACATCACTTACTTATGATGAGCACTATGTGACCCACCTGATGTCACTGTGTGGGACAGTGAGGGTGGAGGTCCTGATAGGCAGTGCTAAGATGTGGCTGCAGCCTGACCCAAGCTCTGTGAACCACAGGCTCTCCCTGGTAGCTCTCACTAAGCCTCATTGGTAAGAAGCTGAATTTTATTACACCATCTTATAATTCAAGAGGATTAATTAAAGGCAATGTGAAGTTATTCATGCACGTATCTCTCACCAAATTGTCTTATGTCTGTATTTAACATGACATTTCATTTATGAAAGGTGACCCATTTAATAAAATGCTCTAAAACCATCCCCTTTAGGAAACCTACTCCACTGTATATATGCTGTCGTGGTGTTAAGAAATTCACTGAATTATAGGAAGCCAGTGACCCTATAAACATGCTTTTAAATGACATCTCTTAAATGACTCTCCTCACTTGAAAGCAAAAATTGTTGATTTTCTAAAGGCAAAGATGGAATAAAATGTAGAGTCTATTTCCACATGGGTTCATGGGTTCTTAGTATCTTTGATTTATTTTTATTTATTTATTTATTTTGCAGCTGATGGTTGACTTTTTTTTTTGGGGGGGGGTACACCAAGTTCAATCATCTGTTTTTATACACATATCCCCGTATTCCCTCCCTTCCTTGACTCCCCCCCCACCTCGAGTCTTTGATTGATTTTGTTGAACAGAGGAAGCTTTCTGTTGTGCTATGTCTCACTGCAATCATTCACTCATCAGAATTCATTAAGACATGGCTCTAAATAGCAGTGATTATCTCAGGCTCTTCTGTTGCGTGGTTTCTACCCAGTTAGGGTTCTTCTGCAAGTAGGATGCTCATTATGTATGTTCCATGCATTAGTTCAGAATACAGCATTCACTTATGCAAAGATTAACTGAGCACCTACTGTGTGTTAGGACCATCCCAGTGATTAGTTCTTTAAAAATTATTAATCCCAACACTAATGGCACCTGGAATAAATGCTTTCTTTTCATCACATTTTTAATATATAGGTTTTTATAACTGATGGAATTAAGTAAAATAATGACAAAATCTTCAAATTTAATAAATCAAGCAAAGCATATAATGAATGCTCCCAAGTAAATAAAAATAGCTTCAAATAACATTGAGGATGTTTGAGAACCAAAACCACAAAGGGGCACAAGAGATGATGAGTGACATTTAAAAGGAAGTACTAGTAATTAAGTGTAGTTAAGTTACATCTTTACCACTAGGGCATATATTGAGATACTTAAAACTGGACAAGAAAAAAGCTAAGCTTCAAAATATTCAAAATCTATAAAGGACGTGCTCGCTTCGGCAGCACATATACAAAATCTATAAAGGTCTTAGGTAAAACAATTTTTAAATTATTGTCATTTAACAAGAAAACAAATATGATTTTCACACAGAGCTAACTAGAATTTTATGCCATGGGAAAAAATCTTAAATTACACAGCCCTACCTGTGACTGCATTATTCCTAGATGTGCTAGAAAGGCCTTGCCATAACAATGTGGCTTGTAAGAGTTTGCTGCAGGAACCCAGAAGATGGCATCAGTGGGTTTAGTCACACCAAAGTCCTGTTGCCATGTTCTCATAGTAACTGCTAATAGTAGACTGCAAAGCACATTATTAACCACAATAGTACTGGATTTTTAATAGGTTAACGCTTTTATAATGCCTCCTAAAATAACTAGAATAGCAAAATCAAGATTAAGGAGTCACATTCTATTAGTTTCATTTTGAGACAAGAGGTTTCTTTATTCTCTAAATCATAACGTTTGTCACAAACTAAAATGGCTTTGGTTTGAAATTTTTAACAAAACTGGGAAGAAATCAACTCAAAGGAAGGGTAACAATAACAGAAAATCATACCATAATATTCTTTCTGGATCACAATTTCAAGAACACTATATCCCGGAGACAGATCAAGATGGCAGAGTAGGAGGACGTGTGCTCACTCCTTCTTGCAAGGGCACCAGAATTACAACTAACTGCTGAACAATCATCCACAGAAAGACACTGGAACTCACCAAAAAAGACACCCCACATCCAGAGACAAAGGAGAAGCCTCAATGAGACGGTAGGAGGGGCACAATCGCTTTACAATCAAATCCCATAAATGCTGGGTGGGTGACTCACAAACTGGAGAACAGTTATACCGCAGAAATCCACCCACTAAAGTGAGGATTCTGAGCCCCACGTCAGGCTTCCCAATCTGGGAGTCCAGCAACGGGGGGGAGGAACCCCCAGAGAATCAGACTTTGAAAGCCAGCGGGATTTGATTGCAGGACCTCCACAGGACTGGGGGAAACAGAGACTCCACTCTTGGAGGGCACACAAAAAAGTGTGCTCACCAGGACCCAGGGGGAAGGAGCAGTGACCCCATAGGAGACTGAATCAGACCTACCTGGTGGTGTTGGAGGGTTGTCTGCAGAGGTGGGGGGTGGCTATGACTCACTGAGGAGACAGGGGCACTGGGGGCAGGGGTCCTGGGAAGTGCTCATTGGCATGAGCCCTCCCAGAGTCTGCCATTAGCCCCACTAAAGAGCCTGTAAGCTCCACTGCTAGGTAGCCTCAGGCTAAACATCAAACAAGGTGGAAACACAGACCCACCCATTGGCAGACAAGCAGATTAAAGTTTTACTGATCTCCGCCCACCCAGCCCTACTCACCATCAGTCCCTTCCATCAGGAAGCATGCATGAGCCTCCTAGATAGCTTCCCCCACGAGAGGGCAGACAGCAGTATTAAGCAGTATCAGCAGTATTTCCTCCTGTGGAATTGAAAACCACAGCCACAGAAAGATACAGAAAATGAAAAAGTAGAGGACTTTGTATCAGATGAAGGGACAAGCTAAATCCCAGAAAAACAACTAAATGAAGAGGAGTTAGGCACCCTTCCAGAAAACAAATTCAGAATAATGATAGTGAAGATGATCCAGGACTTCGAAAAAAGACTGGATGCAAAGATCGAAAAGTTTACCAAAGACATAGAAGAATTAAAAAGCAAACAAACAGAGATATGCAACACAATAACTGAAATGAAAAATACACTAGAAGGAACCAATACCAGATTAACTGAGGCAGAAGGGCGAATAAGTGATCTGGAAGACAGAATGGTGATAACCACTGATGCAGAAAAGAATAAAGAAAAAAGAATGAAAAGAACTGAAGACAGCCTAAGAGACCTCTGGGACAATGTTAAGCACACCAACATTCACATTATAGGGGTCCCAGAAGAAGACCGAGAGAAAGGACCCAAGAATATATTGGAAGAGATTATAGTTAAAAACTTCCCTAACATGGGAAAGGAAATACCTACCCAAGTCCAGGAAGTGCAGAGAGTCCCAGGCAGGATAAACCCAAAGAGAAACACGCCAAGACATATTGTAGTCAAATTGACAAAAATTAAAGACAGAAAAGTTATTAAAAGCAACAAATTGACAAAAATTAAAGACAAAAAAGTTATTAAAAGCAACAAGGGAAAAATGACAAACAACATACAAGGGAATTCCCATAAGGTTAACAGCTGATTTCTCAGCAGAAGCTCTGCAAGTCAGAAGGGAGTGGCATGATATATTTCAAGTGATGAAAGAGAAGAACCTACAACCAAGAATACTCTACTCAGCAAGGATCTCATTCAGATTCAATGGAGAAATCAAAAGCTTTACAGACAAGCAACAGCTAAGAGAATTCAGCACCACCAGACCAGCCCTACAACAAATGCTAAAGGAACTTCTCGAAGCAGGAAACATAAGAGAAGAAAAGGACCTACAAAAACATAAACAAAACAATTAAGAAAATGGTAATAGGAACATACATATTGATAATTACCTTGAATGTAAATGGACTAAATGCACCAACCAAAAGACACAGACTGGCTGAATGGATACAAAAACAAGACCCATATATATGCTGTCTACAAGAGACTCACTTCAGACCTAGGGACACATACAGACTGAAAGTGAGGGGATGGAAAAAAATATTCCATGCAAATGGAAATCAAAACAAAGCTGGAGTAGCGATACTTATATCAGATAAAATAGACTTTAAAATAAAAAATGTTACAAGAGACAAGAAAGGACACTCATAAAGATCGAGGGATCAATCCAAGAAGAAGAGATAAAAATTATAAATATATATGCACCCAGTATAGGAGCACCTCAATACATAAGGCAAATGCTAACTATGAAAGAGGAAATCGACAGGAACACAATCACAGTGGGGGACTTTAACACCCCACTTACACGAATGGACAGATCATCCACACAGAAAATTAATAAGGAAACACAAGCTTTAAATGACACAATAAACCAGCTTGATTTAATAGATATCCACAGGACATTACATCCAAAAACAGCAGATTACACTTTCTTCTCAAGTGCACATGGAACATTCTCCAGGATAGTTCACAGTTTCGGTCATAAATCAAGCTGTGGTAAATTCAAGAAAATTGAAATTGTATCAGGCATTTTTTCCGATCACAACGCTATGAGATTAGAAATCAATTACAGGAAAAAAACTGTAAAAAACATAAACACATGGAGGCTAAACAATATGCTACTAAATAACCAAGAGATCACTGAAGAAATCAAAGAGGAAATCAAAAAATACCTAGAGACAAATGACAATGAAAACACAATGATCCAAAACCTATGGGATGCAGCAAAGGCAGTTCTAAGAGGGAAGTTTATAGCAATACAATCCTACCTCAAGAATCAAGAAAAATCCCAAATAAACAATTCAACTTTACACCAAAAGAAACTAGAGAATGAAGAGCAAACAAAACCCAAAGTCAATAGACAGAGAGAAATCACAAAGATCAGAGCAGAAATAAATGACATAGAAACAAAGAAAATAGCATAAATCAATAAAACTAAAAGCTGGTTCTTTGAGAAGATAAATAAAATCGATAAGCCTCTAGCAAGACTCATCAAGAAAAAGAGGGAGAGGACTCAAATCAATAAAATTAGAAAGGAAACAGGAGAAGTTACAACGGACACTGCAGAAATAAAAAGCACCATAAGAGATTACTACAAGCAACTATATGCCAATAAAATGGACAACCTGGAGGAAATGGACAGATTCTTAGAAAGGTATAATCTTCCAAGACTGAATCAGGAAGAAATAGAAAATATGAACAGACCAATCACAAGTAATGAAATTGAAACTGTGATTAAAAATCTCCCAACAAACAAAAGTCCAGGGCCAGATGGCTTCACAGGGGAATTTTATCAAACATTTAGAGAAGAGCTAACACCCATCCTTCTCAAATTCTTCCAAAACATTGCAGAGGAAGGAACACTCCCAAACTCATTTTATGAGGCCACCATCACCCTGATACCAAAACCAGACAAAGATACTACAAAAAAAGAAAACTGCAGACCAATATCACTGATGAATTTAGATGCAAAAATCCTCAACAAAATACTAGCCAACAGAATCCAACAACACATTCAAAGCATCATACGCCATGATCAAGTGGGGTTTATCCCTGGAATGCAAGGATTCTCCAATATATGCAAATCAATCAATGTAATACACCATATTAATAAATTGAAGGACAAAAACCACATGATCACCTCAATAGATGCAGAAAAAGCTTTTGACAAAATTCAACACCCATTTATGATAAAAACTCTCCAGAAGGTGGGCATAGAGGGAACCCTACCTCAACATAATAAAGGCCATATATGACAAACCCACAGCAAACATCTTTCTCAATGGTGAAAACCTGAAAGCATTCCCTCTAAGATCAGGAACAAGACAAGGATGTCCACTCTCGCTGCTACTCTTCAACATAGTTTTGGAAGTCCTTGCCACAGCAATCAGAAAAGAAAAAGAAATCAAAGGAATCCACATTGGAAAAGAAGAAGTAAAACTGTCACTGTTCGCAGATGACATGATATTATACATAGAAAATCCTAAAGATGCCACCAGAAAACTATTTGAGCTAAGCAATGAATTTGGTAAAGTTGCAGGATACAAAATTAACACACAGAAATCTCTTGCATTTCTATACACTAACAATGAAAGATCAGAAAGAGAAATTAAGGAAACAATCCCATTCACCGTTGCAACAAAAAGAATAAAATACCTAGGAATAAACCTCGCCAAGGAGATAAAAGACCTGTACTCAGAAAACTATAAGACACTAATGAAAGAAATCAAAGACAATACAAACAGATGGAGGGACATACCATGTTCTTGGATTGGAAGAATCAACATTGCAAAAATGACTATGCTACCCAAAGCAATTTACAGATTCAATGCAATCCCAATCAAATTACCAATGGCATTTTTCACAGAACTAGAACAAGAAATTTTACAATTTGTATGGAAACACAAAAGACCCTGAATAGCCAAAGCAATCTTGAGAAGGAAAGATGGAGTTGGTGGAATCAGGCTTCCTGACTTCAGGCTATACTACAAGGCTACAGTGATCAAGACAGTATGGTACTGGCACAAAAACAGAAATATGGATCAATGGAACAGTATAAAAAGCCCAGAGATAAACTATGGTCAACTAATCTATGACAAAGGAGGCAAGGATATACGATGGAGAAAAGGCAGCCTCTTCAATAAGTGGTGCTGGGAAAACTGGACAGCTACATGTAAAAGAAGAATGAGATTAGAACACTCCCATTTTGAGTTAAAATAAACTCCAAATGGATTGAAGACCTAAATGTAAGGCCAGACACTATAAAACTGCTAGAGGAAAACATAGGAAGAACACTCTTTGACGTAAATAACAGTAAGATCTTTTTGATCCACCCCCTAGAGTAACGCAAATGAATCAACAGACAAAGGGTTAATCTCCAAAATATATAAACAGTTCATCCAACTCAATATCAAAATAACAAGCAACCCAATCAAAATATGGGCAGAAGACCTAAATAAGCATTTCTCCAAAGACGACATACAGATGGCCAAGAGGCACATGAAAAGCTGCTCAACATCACTAATTATTAGAGAAATGCAAATCAAAATGACAATGAGGTATCACCTCACACCGGTCAGAATGGGCATCATCAGAAAATCTACAAACAGTAAATGCTGGAGAGGGTGTGGAGAAAAGGAATGCTCTTGCACTGTTGGTGGGAATGTAAATTGATACAGCCACGATGGAGAACAGTATGGAGGTTCCTTGCAAAACTAAAAATAGAGTTGCCATATGACCCAGCAATCCCACTGCTGGGCATATACCCAGAGAACACCATCATTCAAAAAGACACATGCACTCCAGTGTTCATTGCAGCGCTATTTACAATAACCAGGACATGGTAGCAACCTAAATGTCCATCAACAGATGAATGGATAAAGAAGATGTGGTACATATATGCAATGGAATATTACTCAGCTGTAAAAAGCAAGGAAACTGAGACATTTCTAGAGACATGGATGGACTTGGAGACTGTCATACAGAGTGAAGTGAATCAGAAAAACAAATACCATATATTAACACATATATGCGGACTATAGAAAAATGGTACAAATCAACTGGTTTGCAAGGCGGAAAAAGAGACCCAGATGTAGAGAACAAACATATGGACACCAAGTGGGGAAAGCGGGGAGGGTTGGGGGGGAATGAATTGGGAGATTGGGATACCAAATTGTACACTCTAAATATATGCAGTTTATTGTATGTTAACTGTATCTCAATAAAAGTTCTAAAAAAACAAACAAAAAAAAGAACACTAAATCTGATTTGTATATTTAAAATGTTATTTATGATGTTTGCTCAACAAGAGTGGACTAGAGGGGAAGAATTACGTCTCCTTGAACTTTCTTCTATGTACCTTTATCTCTGTGATTCACTCAAGAGGCAAAATCATAAACCTAATTAAAAATCTCTGACCTTTCATTGCAGATCAATGCTCATAGGTAAAATCAAAGACTATTTACCTGTTTGGAATTTTTTTCACCTGTACAGAAATTAAGTCCATATAGGTGAGGAGATCTGGTCACAGAAGAAACCAGGTTGATATTAGCTCTGGAAGCCCATGTCTCCAGACGTGAGATCATTCTATCATTCCATTGATTCCTGCCATTTCTGTTCTCCCCACAGAATGAGGGCACAACCCTGTGACTGTTTATTGTGAAACCTCGCTAACTGATGGACTTTCTGTTTTCAACTCATTTCCCCACAAGTCCACAAGCGTGGATGTTTCTTTATAGTGTCAACTGCCTTCATGGGAAAGGCCTTGTTTCTCACTTAAATCTTACCAATCTCCTCTTGCATACTTCACAACCCACTACTCTGTATACAGTTACAAGGTACATCAACACGCCCATTTTTCTAGTCAAAAACATGACCGTTGTCAACTATTCCAACTGCTACGTGAAATGCGTGGTTTTGCTTAAGTCCCAGAAGAATATGTTACAGTACTGTGTCTTAGCAGCACCAATATGAACAAAATAAAAATGGACACCAATAAAGGTCATCTGACAATTATCCAGCAGCTTTTGAAGAATGACATGTTGTTATCAGTCCTATTCCTCTAAGACAGATGTCCACCTCACACTCAAAAACACTACATTTAAAATTCATTGGTAGACTGTGCAAGTCTCAGCAGAGGTGCCAAGAACCAAGTGGGCCTGGAGACTGAGATATGATTCTGTCCTTCCTCACGAGACTCCCTACACAACAGCCCCAGGAATCCTGACTGAACTTATGCCAGAGCCAGCTTTGTTGTTTCTGGTGTGAGAATTAATCAGAGGTGCTCGTTATGGAAGGCAGCACGTCATGATCTCTATAAAAAGAAAGTCTGTAATGAAGAATATGTAAATGTATGCTTTTATTTACTTTTTTAAGATTTTTTTTTGATGTGGACCATTTTTAAAGCCTTTATTGAATTTGTTACAATATTGTTTCTGTTTTATGTTTTGGTTTTTGCAAGGCATGTGGGATCTCAGCTCCCCAACAAAGGATCAAACCTGCACCCCCTGCATTGGAAGGCAGAGTCTTAACTACTGGACCGCCAGGGAAGTCCCAATGTATGCTTTTAATACCTATCTTGCTAACACATCTCTTTCAGTGTGTTGTTGTAGAGTTTAAATAGAATACCCTAATTATTCATAGGTATAACCATACAACTGACGCTTAATTAGGGCATCCATCAGAAATTGATATATGATTAGGGAGGCGTTCAAATCTATGCATAACTTTTCTTTCATTCCAACTAATGTTGCACATTTACTTAAACTACATTATCTGAAAAATTAAAATATCAAAAGGAATGGAACATTATTAAATGTAGTTCATTTCAAAAACATTCCTGAAAAAATTTCCCATTTTCCTTTGTGTGGTAAATAACCAGTTCACAGAATAGTTTCTGCTTCATTTTAACTTTCCAATTTTTAATGGTAATATCTGCCATCAAATATGAGACACCAATATATTATTTAGATTGATTTCAGTCACTGTGGAATTTAAACATGTTCTCCAGTCATCTAAATTTGAATAAAACATATTTAAAACTGAAAAGGAAATACTTGGTATGTTTCAACACTATGTGAGTTCTACTATTTGTTACCATTGGGTGTTTCTGGAGCTGAGTTTCTGAAACAGATGTGATTCATGAAAATAAAATCATGTAGAATTTGAAAATTGCTAGGAGAGTAGATCTTAAAAGTTCTCATCACAAGAAAAACAAATTTTAAATATGTGTAGTGATAGACGTTAACTAAACTTATTCTGGTAATTATTTCATAATATATAAATATATCAAATCATTATGTTGTACACCTAAAACCAATACAATGTTATGTGTCAATTAAATCTCAATTTTAAAAAAATCACTCAGAGTTATATTCACTTAAGTGGAAATAAGGTTACAGTCAGCTTTGATATAGAGCATAAAGATGAATTAATGAAATAGAATTTAAAAAATGGTCACATTCCAGGAATTCATGATTTTCTGTGAAACATTTGTTAAGGGCAAGATTTTTGACCATAGACATCATTTATAAATTCCAATTGGGGTAAATATAAAATATATTAACTATTAATGGTATTTCTTAGCGATAGAATCAGTGCCATTGTAATATATAAAAGTAAACATGTTTAGGTCTCTCATTAAGAGAAAAAAATCTTACAAGAGATTTAAAAACAATAAATTTACTTTATAATAACATTTTGTAAATGTGTGTGACACAGGACATGATGATTAAATTCAATTTTATAAAAGCATAATTCTATTCAAACCTAAAATACAATTCATTTATAGACTAAATCCATTTTTCTCTACTCTTGGGGGTAGTCTACCATCTAAAAAAAATGTGTATCTTCACAAATGGACCATTTCTTGCATTCGCATTGTTTTATAGATTCTAAAATTTATACTTGTCATTTTAAACTTCCCAGTTGAATAATTCTTCTGTAATAGATCCCTAAGAGCAATCTCTAAACTTTCCATAAGGTAGATCCCTGAACCACATATAAAATAGAATGTCAATTCTCTGACCCAAAGCAATGTAAAAACTCATCCTTAATGTTTTTTTCTCTTACGATAATAATAGAATATGCACTTCAGGACTAATTGCCATAGAGATGTAAAATCTATGACTCAGATAGCCAACTTGACTTGAACATCAAGATGAATCTGATTAAAGGCTTCAAGTTTTATCCATAACTTCCGGAATGGGTTAGTAGCATCTAACACTTTAATCCTCATTGTATTTATTACCTCTGTTTTAAGGAACATCGGCATCTGTCCATGTGCAACAAACAGATGGCAGATCTCAGAAAATGTGTATTCTCAGCATAGAGACTCATTTAGGGTAAAGGCTTCCTGATACCCAGTGAAGGCTCCATGGTCAAAGCAGAAATGAATCTATTGTCTGAATTTAGAAAAATGTAAAAGGAAACTATGTAAGGACAGTTTTTATTTGAGATAATAAAATTCAAAGTCCATAAATACCTTACAGAAATTACTGAAATAATTAAATTTCTTCTCCCCAAAGCATTGGATTGAGGACTAATGGATTTTAGTCTCACCTTCTTCACCTACTTGTATGACTTTGTGACACGTAAAAAATTCTGCATTTATTGTTTTTATTTATCAAAATAATGTAATAATTTGTGCCTAATTCATAGAGCTATCTCAAGGATCAAAGGAAATAAAGCATGCTAAAGCAGTTTGAAAAGCATAAAACTCCAAAACAGTGAATTATAGATCCATCTTACTTATCAATATAAGTAAAATGTGGCAATATATTAAAAGAGTAATCAATTTTTCAAAAAGTCAGGTTTAGTCCAGGAATATAAGAATGTATCAGCATTAAGCAAGCTGTCAATGTAATTCAATAAATAAATAGGTTAAAAGAGAAAAACAGTATGATCCTACCTATAAATTCTTCAAAGGCAATAAACATTAATTCCGAAGAAAACGCTCAGTAAACTGAGAAAAGAAGATAACTTCCTTCACATGCTCAAAATCCTACTTCAGAATCCTAAAGGAAACATCATACCAATTGGTAAAGATTTAGAAGAATTCGCATTAAAATTAAAAAAGAAAGAAAACAAAAGGCTACTATTTACTCTATATTTTAACATAATTCTGGGTACTTAAGCCAAAGCAATAAGGTAAGGATAAGAAATTAAGCATAAAATATTGTAAAGGAGGTGAAAGATCATTCCTAGTTGCAAAGAAGATCATTATTCACCTAGAAAATTCAAAAAGATCAACCGAAAATTATTAAAAATAATAAAACTGATGGTGGTGAAATAAAATAGAAATATGAAATAATTAATAGCTGTTTTATACAACAATCTGCTTCTAAATGTAATGGCAGGGATGGGTAGAAGTGAGAGGAACCCATTCAAATTAACAATAGATACTGTAAACAAACCAAGAATAAACTTAACACGATATGTGCAAAAATTATATATAGAATTGTATTTCATTTAAAATTGAAAAAGAAGGATCAAATAAATGAAAACATAAATTACTGGAAAGATAATATTGATAAAATTCAAACTCTCCACTAATTAGTAGACAAACATAATAAAATTCTGATGAAAAGCCCAGGGGCATTGTTTCAAGGGGTAGGGTGGAAGCAGTATTTCACATAACAAAGGAAACTATATTATTCAATTATTAGTGCTGAAAAATTCACTATTCATTTGAACAAAAAATATAAGTAGATTTCTGTTTCATGCCAGAACAAGAAGTTATTTCAGATGGATTAAAGATGAAGTAAAGCATATAAGTACTAGAAAAGATGTAAACATGTATTTCTATAGTTTTGTGGTAGGGAAGATCCCTTCTTAACAAATAAATCAAGGCCACAAGCCATAGAGGAAAAACTGATAGAAATGAGAATATAAAAACTTAAAACTATGTCCAAATTTTTTTTTTAAATCTCAAAATGAAAAATATTTGATATATGTTTCTTAATTCATAAAAATTATTCACAAACTAACTTTGGAAAAGATGAATTTATAAAATTATACAACTGCTTCAAAATTAATGAAAAGATGCTCAAACACAAATACTTATATGTACCATAAACACACAAATAAAGTTATTAGTTTTGCATATCAGATTATCAAAGGTTAAAAAAATGTGAGGTTATGGGGAAATGGGAATTTTTGTTGAATATAAAATGGTACAACTTTTTCAGAAGGCAATGTGATAATATGTTTTAAAATGTTAAAGATATGTCTACTTTGATCCAGCAATATCATTTTTGAGACTTTATCTTAAGGAAATATTTGAAAAAACAGGCAAAGATGTAAGTACATGGCAGGGACTTCCCTGGTGGTCCAGTGGTTAAGACTTCACCTTCCAAAGCAGGGGGTGAGGGTTCGATCCCTGGTTGGGGAGCTAGGATCCCACATGCCTTGCAGTGGAAAAACCAAAACATAAAACAGAAACAATATTACAACAAATTCAATAAAGACTTTAGAAATGGTCCACATCAAAAAAAATCTTTAAAAAAAAATAAGTGCATGGCAGTTCAATGCTATTCTGTCAATAAGACAAAAAAAAATTAGAAATAAACTAATAAACTAAACACCCATCCCCAGTAAGGATTGGCAAAATAAATTATAGTACATTCATGCAAAAAGATTTTATGCAGTTCTTATAATAGATGACATAGATCTATGAATCTTAAATTTTATAAATCTTGTAATCTGTGTATGTGTCCTTAAAAATAGATAATATAAAAGGTACATATTATGAGATCTCATCAGTTATATATAACAAATTTGGAATGATATATCCCAACTGGTATAGTGGTTATCTCTTGGGGAAAAGAAGCAGAATTATAAAATTAGTTTTCCCTGTTTTGCTCAAATTATTTAAAATTAACATATATTAGCATATATTATGAGAAAACATATTAAAGATATTTCCATAGCATTAGTTCTATAATTACCTCATTAATTATAGACAGTTACAATTTATAGAGATAATTAATGATATATATCTTTAAAGACTTACTTGAGGCATAAAGCACATTAGCTTATTTTATTAAAATAATTACACCAATGTTATTTTAGTTAAATACGAAACTTTATTTATTATTTTTGGGACTGGTCAATGCATCTCTATTATAGCATGACAAAATATCCCCTAAATAGCATAAGTCTTTGATTTGGAAATTATTTTAGAATCTTACACTTTAGAACTACTGACTTTAATTAGCCTTGGTGAAAAGAATGTCCAAAGCACAATTCAATTTTGTAGTTATCTGTAAAATTAACCTCATGAGTACTTAAGCAATCAATTTAAATGAAAATGTATAGTATAGCTCCTTTTGAATCAAACTTTTGCTACCTCTAAGCTTTGAGAATACATATAAGTAGATGAATGTTCCCAGAGGAAGAAAAGGAGATTAAACTGAGATTTCCTGACTAGTTGTTTAAATCAATTTGATTTCAATTAAATGCACTCCACTGATAATGAGATTTAAATCTGTTGTATTAAATTAGGACTTAAATATGCTTCAGAGAAATTGGATTCAGGAAGAATTCCATATAGGTTATAAGAACTTTAATCTTTCAGAGAACACATCCTAATTATCAAAATTTCAACAATTTTCATTAAATAAAAAGTGTAGCCTTAAAAGTTCTTCTCCAGTAGCCTTGGCCTAATCCTCTATTTTCACATCCAGATGTGGATTCCAAATTTGCCTTTGTGTTCTGTCCTCAACACACTCCCACGTCTTTCTTTGGAAAACACATTATAGTGCACAAAAAGTGTCTTTCATTGTTTCCTAACCCACATTTCTTTATTGCTTTAATTATAGCTATAGAATCCCTTCTTTAACAGAGGTTTCTTACCTAAACTCAACTAACCCCAATTCACAAAGTGGTTTCTGTCCATCTTTGCCCCTTAAAACACTCTTCTACCAACTATACTTAACTCTCTACATTTAACTTGTGAATCTTAGGAAATTCAACTAATGAACCCAATATTCTATCTTGAATGCTGCTTAAAATAGCCAAAATTTTTCTGAACCATTTTTACACTTGCAGGAAAACTAATAGTTGGCAATAAGTTAAAATACACTAAATCTGCTTAGTTACCACCAGGATGGTTGCCTCATGAGAATATAACCTGTAGTATGAGCCTATAATCATAAGATACAATAAGCAATGTAACTAGAATAAAAATGCTCTCACATCCCATGTAAATCTGAGCCAAATTCAGTTGAAATACTAACAGTCAATTATGGTGCATATTCCTAAGCACTGGCTCACTGTTTGAAAAAACTGCCAGGTGGCTTGCTTTCTTGGCACTGGGAGAAGTTTACAAAACCCTATGAAATTTGAAATAGTTAGACTTGCTCATCTTAGCAGTTTTAAAAATGGGATGCACATCACAGCATTTTACAGGACTATAAATTAACACATACTGATCTCTAGGCTATCAATTTGAACACAAAGATATTTAAAACACAGTTTGAATTGTGTGGGGTTTTTTGTTGTTGTTATATAAGATTGTTTTACTAAAAAGCTTTGAATTTCCATTTGTTAATGAAACTGACTGGCACACCCCTGAGAGGATAAATTTCTAATACATCTACTAATGTTCTCTGAAAAGGATAAAATACTTTATCCCAGGGAGTGTGAATCCCATGGTGAAGAAATAAAAGAAAAATATTCACATTACAGATTCTTCTTTAGTACTTAATCATAAAAGGATCATGGGCAGCATGGCTTCCAAGCCATGCTGGGTCAATTAAATTAAACTTGTTTCAAAATAATGTTTCATCTCTTACATCTCATTTATATTGTCAGTAAAAAGAACATTAAAGTCACATATTACTATAAAACTGCTGGAATGACAGGGAAATAAAATATTTCATGAAACCATTTATAATCTATAAACTTTTTCTAAAACAGCATATCTACTAAACACTTCGCAATAAAAAGGCATAGTAATTTACAAATAGCTTAGAGATTAATCCCTAATTAATCTCTTAGAAGGAGAGACTTGACACCCAACATATTTAAATTTAATTAATAGTGCTATCAGGAAAGCTTGTAAAGAATTAAAAAGTAAATCCATAATGATTCACTACATTTACTTTCATATTATCACCCCTAGGTGGTTTCTTAATAGTAATTTTATAAATTGAAAAAGGGTGACAGCTAGTCCTACCTATCTATGAGAGTAACTAAGTTCATTATACTTTTAACAACCTCCAAGTAAAATCACTTACATTCATAAATGAAAATCAAAACGAGAATAAGAGCATCTCATGTTTTTAAGAAGTTTTACACTTTTCAAAGGGCTTCCACAGTTGTTTTCTCATGAAATCGCCACAAGATTTTAAAGGTGAGAAAATCCAAGACACAAAAGGACTGAATGACTGGCCAAAAACATGTAAATCAGTGGCAGAGTTGAATTCCAAATCCAGATAGTCCTATTCCTGATTGAATTTCTTCCTACAAGGTCACACTACCGCTGCATTTTACTACTCTACTTTTCTGTGTATTTTTTCTGCCCTTTTATCATGGTAAGGAATCCAAGTTTTACAACTCTAGCTATTTTCTTTTACCCAATGTTGAATAAAGGGGTCTATCATTTTACTAGTAATCTCCTCCCAACTTTGCTGTTTTACTTGGCAAAGATGCCCCTCAGGAAGAAGGACCACAAAAAGAGGATGCAGTATGGAAAATAATTTTGGAATATCTTAAATTCTTTCAACATAAACTTATGGAGCCCCAATTTAGTGTCAGGCACTCATCCAGGTGAGTAGGTAGGCACTCAGCTTGGTAATAGGTGTATAGTAATGTCACTTGTAGTAGACAGATATGTTAAATAATAATCACATAAACATAATATTAAAAATTACAAAAAATGCTCTGAAAGAAAGTATTTTAGGTACAGGGACTAATTTAGATTGGAGTGGGGTCCTACAGGTCCCCTGAGGAACTGACATTTAAACTAGGCAAACTGCCAGGCAAATAGAGGGAGAAGAAAATTCTATGCAGAATAAACAACACAGGAAGGTCTTGAAGTAACTACAGTAATGCAGACCAGTGGAGTAAATGCATAGTGAGAGAAGGGGGAAAAAACAAAACAAAACAAAACAAAATAAAGCTGGAGGAGCAGGCTGAAGGCAAATCAGATGGGGCTGTGAAAGACATTTCTTAAAAATCTGGAGTTTATTCCATGGAGATTTTAAGCCAGAAAGGTGAAAGTCCATACATTAAAAATATCTCTAGCTGTTGGATGATGAATTTGGGGATACAGAACTACCCCTTAGATGGTGACTGCAGGAGATCCAAGTATACTAAATGAGGTGGGAATAAGAGAGAAGTGGGTTTTTTGAGGACTTAGTGGAACTGGAATGGGAAATGGCGAAAGGAAGAAGGGAATACCACAAATGACCCCCAGATCTCTGGTTTGAGCAGTGGAGAGGCTGGAGGTGCCATCTGTAGAAATAAAATAAAAAGACTAGAGAAGGAGCAGATTTGTGAGCGGCTCTGGAGGTATTGAGAATGCAGTTGCAAAAAAGAGGACTAGAGCTCAGGATAGACATGTGGGTTCAACATAAATTTGGGAACTGGGAACTGTCAGATTACTTGTGGTATCTGAAGCCATAGAACTGGATGAAATAACTTAAGGGAAAAAGGCAAAATAAAAAGAAGCATATCTAGCACTGACCTTTCAGAAAGTATATTTTGAGATCAGTTACAAAGGAGATGGATAATGAAAGCCAAAGCAGTAGGAGGAAGCCAGAAGAGTACGTTGTCATGACAGCCAAGAAAAGAGAACATTGCTGGAAGGAAGGGGTGGTCAGCTGTGAGGAATGCTAGTAAGAAGTCTAGTAAGATGAAAAGAGATGTCCACTAGATTTGATAACACGAATGCTATTGGTGGTCTTAGAATAAGCAGTGTCAGCGGAGTGGTGGAGCAGTGGATATAAAGAATACAAAGTAGTAGATTGAAGAATTAGTGTGTAGAGAACACAAATGTTTGGCTGAGGAAGGAAGCTGAGAGAAACAGCAATAGCTGGAGAGAGATATGAATGAAAGAGATTTTTAATTTGTTTTTGCTATTGTACCAAGGGGAAAGAAAGAGAGAGCAATCTAAGATAAGGACAATAGGGTGCAGGGAGGATAACTGAGAAGAGGCATAGAAAGAGATCCAGGGGTCATGTGGAGGAAATAGCTTTAATAACATAAATTATAACAGGAAAGAAAGAGGATGAGTGCATAAATATTAGATGAGAGGAATGAGTGGTGGTAAAATAAGGGAAGTCCTACCTGGTGACTTCTATTTTCTCTCTAAATAATAAGGCAAAGTCATTTGTTGAGGATGGAGAAGAAGGTAGGGAAATCAGAGGTTTGACAAGAGCAGAAACAGTCTTGGGTTGTTTTCACTGGCTCGTCCTCCATTCATCCTCCTATTCCTCAGGGAATCACTTTTGCACACTTGCAATCTATGGTCTAGAGATGGAACTGATGCTCTACTTCCCTCCCCTTCAACCTAGATGCTGGGATGGGCTAGCCCAGGTCTGCTCAACTGAAGCATTCGCCACTCTTGCATTAATCATTGTTTCAACCCAGTGAAACCCAATCGCAGAACTTCTGATGAAACCACTGGGCAAGAAGAAGCCCCTGGGAAAGAAGCATGCTTTTTCCTCTAGGGCTCCTAACACAATCGGATGTAAGTCTGGAACTACCAGCACCCATCTTTATTTCACCTGGGAAGCAAACGTGAAGAACATAGAACTAAAACATAGAAAGAAAAGGGGCTCCTGACAACTTTTTGTTGCCCTGGATTCATCTAGACACTCCCAGACATCAGTACCGGAGCCAATATCCCTCTCTGCTTGAGAAAATATGAGTATATGATTCAGATTATTGACATGAGCAAGCAAAGGCATCCTGATGGATACAGAGTGATAGGAATCCCTGTGGGGAGTGAGAGAATAACTTACCAGAAAAATGATTGTCAGGCATTTTTAGGGTTCGATTTGGATTCTAGTTGTCATGAATTTGTGGTGATATCAGAAACCTTAAGATTTATGAGGATAGATAAATCAAATTCTTTAAAATTTTCAGTCATAATACTTAACCCTTTGATATTTAATATAATTAACAATTTGGTATAATTACTATTATATAATAAAAACAAACAAGCTATTTAAAAGCAAAAGTAATATAAGAGAATGAGAAGGCAAGCCACAGACTGGGAGAAAATAATTGCAAAAGACACATTTGATATAGGACTGTTATCCAAAATATATAAAGAACACTTCAAAGTCAACAATAAGAAAACAAGTAACCCAATTTAAAAATGGGCCAAAGACCTTCATAGATATCTCATCAAAGAAGATATGCAGATGAAAAATAAGATGTTCCACATCATATATCATCAGGGAAATGCAAATTAAAACAGCAATGAGATAGCACAACATACCTATTAGAATGGCCAAAACGCAGAACACATAACATCAAATGCTGACAAGGATGTGGAGCAACAGGAACTCTCATCTATTGCTGGTGGAATGCAAAAGGTACAACTACTCTAGAAGACAGTTTTGTGGTTTCTTACAAAGCGAAACAATAATCTTACCATATGATCCAGCAACTGCACTCTTTGGTATTTATCTAAAGCAGCTGAAAACCTATGTCTACATAAAATCCTACATGTGGATGTTTATATTAAGATTATTCATAGTTGCCCAAACTTGGAAGCAACCAAGAAGTCCTTCAGTAGGTGATTAGATAAATAAACTGTGATACATCCAGACAATGGAATATTATTCAGTGCTAAAAAGAAATGAGCTATCAGGCCATGAAAAGACATGGAGGAACCTGAAATGCATATTACTAAGTGAAAGAAGTCAATGTGAAAACACTACATACTGTATGATTCCAATAATATGGCATTCTGGAAAAGGCAAAATTATGGAGACAGTAAAAAGATCAGTGGTTCTCAGGGGTTGGGGTTGGGGGAGGGAAGAATAGATGGAGCACAGAAGATGTTTAGGGAAGTGAAAATACTCTGTATGATACTGTAACAGTGTATACATGCCATTATACATTTGTCCAAACCCATAGAATGTACAACACCAAGAGTGAACCCTAAGGTAAATTCTGGACTTTGAGTGATAATGATGTGTCAGTGTAGGTTTATAGATTGTGACAAACATACGATTCTGGTGGGGGATGTTGGTAATAGGGAAGGGCGTATGTGTATGGGGACGGGGTATATAAGAAATCACTATACATTCCTTTTAATTTTATTGGGTAATAGTCTTTCCCTTGTCTAAAGTTTAAATTAAAGACATTTAACTTAAATGTAAAAAGGATATAACATAAGATCACTCAGTGTCTTAACAACATCTAAACTGGCAAAAGATGAATTAAGGAGATGGCTTTCTTCTACATTTGTGTCCAAGATGAGGCAGAGACCAATATTTGCCTGCAGTTTAACCAAGGGAAAACAGGCCCTATAAATTCTACTAAATTATTTAACAGCCACAAACAGATGCAATAATTCATTGTCAGTGAAAACAAATAATTTTCTCTCTTCTCTCTCAATGCCAATAAAGCAAACATTCGCGGGTGCTCAATCAGCATCCTTGCATAAAGCCAAACAATACAACCCTTTTATGAATGACAAAGGAAACATACATAAATAGGGTGACAAAATAATGAGTCATTCACAAGCCAGATATCTGGAGAAGTTAAAAAAAAACCAATCTGAAGAATATGGAAAAAAATTTTTACCAAGATTCTAAATGTAAAAGTCATTTCATTGGATTGACATTTATCAAGCAATTACTGGAGAGAATTCTATAAGAAAAAGATTATCAAGATTTGAAATAGCTTTTTCTGACTTTCTTATTCACGTGGACTGGAAAAATGATTAGTCTTACCCATCCTGGGCTGGGAGTATGCTCGGACTAAAGACATTTTCTAAACTGAAGAAAGAAGTTTTCTAAAGAAGTTTCCTATAAAGGTTTTCTGGCAAGGTGATACCTAAACCAATCCAGAGAGGACTACCACAGACTCTGCAAAATTTCTCTCTATACTAGTCTTACGTCCTAAACATTGTTCCTCATTCCTTCCGAGGATGAGAGAGTGTTTGCCTCTAGTCTACTCTCAGAGGATTTTGAGCATTCCACCGTTCCCACAGTGCAGGGTGTACATAATATATGCGTGTGCATCTACATTCTTAAGGACGAAATCTTTGCTGCCCACACTCCCGGTCTTCTATTTTGTATTTCTGGTGTCTAGTCTTGCGTTTTGTTGCTATCACTATACTGTTTTGCCCCCTCATTTGGGGGCTTCTGTGGGACTCTGTTAACTTTCAACATTCACGGCCGTAGGCAAATCTATCCATCGAAAGTATGCTACTGGTCATGCCAAATATCCTCCAGGTGGGTAGACTAGAGCAGAAACAATGTTGCAGTGTCTTCTATGTGTCATAGAGAAACTGGTACTGGTCCCTGGGCCAGAAAGAAATCTGCCCAGCCTGTTAATGATTCTGCCTCCAAAATCTTCCCCATACCAGACAGTCCCCTGCAATTATTGTTCCAACAATTCATATGCCTGAGGACAAATGGGTGCTCTTTTGTCCGCAAAATAGAAAGACTTCCATTCAGTCTTTGCTTCAAATTAGTGACAATCTTACAGAAGGAAGTACAGTCTTAAATGAGTCACCAGTAATAATACCATTTTGGTATATTTTGGCAAGACTAAGATAGTACTCTCCTTTTGGCCTAGGAAATAAATTTTGCTTAAATTTTCAAACATAAGACTATGAAAATGATGAGGTTAGTAGGAATTAATAGCTTCCTAGATTTCCTAGTCAAATCTGTCCGCAAGAAAATGGAAATTACTAAATAATAAATAATAGAATTCCTAAGATATTATAAAGTAAACATAAATTTTAAAATTAGAGTTACAATATTTTAATTGTGGCTAAGTCATCAAATAGAGAGTAAACATAGAAAGTTCACTGTTACTTGTACTGATAATATGGACAAAATCTATTTATGTCTAAAAGAGGATAAAGATGGACAACTTTTTTAAGTTGCAAACTAACCTCCAAATCATTGGATTAAGGAACTCAGTCTGCTGGTTAAAGCAGAAAACTCTAGTCACAAAATCTAAATTATAAGCTAGCTGTCATGAGCTAGAATAATGTGAACAAACTTAAATGTAAGGTACTGTCATGGAAATTCAAAAAGATAAGGATTTTGGTTGTGTTTTGCTCATTGCTCCATCTTTAGCCTCTAGTATTATTATAGTAACTTCCTCATTCTCAAGATTATTGCCTGTCTCCCAGAGCTCCCTAAGGGTAGATGTCCCCAGTAGCTAGCCATGCCTGGCACCTCGCAGGCACTCAATAAATACTGAATAAAAACTTGTAGAAATTCCATAGCTGCTTCCTATGATTATTATTATTAGCTTATTGAGTACTTATTGCAGTGCCAGCACTATGCTTAGGGCCCTGCCTAAGACGTAGAAGCAAGATCTGAATTCAGGCATCTGACTCCTGGGCCTTTTCTCTTAAAAGCTACTCCAGAAGTTTAAGCCCATGAGAATATTATCTCCATATAATATATAGCTGCTACATGAACATTGGATTTTTACACTCAAATTGGCTTTTCTTTTTCATATCACGAGGGAAAAAAATACTTCTTAAATGTTTGACTTCATGAGAAACTATCAAAGTATTCATATTTAAATAATGGTGTTTGATCCCTGAATGTGATGACTATATTTCTTTCTTAGAACTCCACTAAATTTACAAATGGCACATTAGTCATGCATGTAAGCAGAGAAGGTAGAAATTATTTTATCCTCAACTGACAAGGGAAACGGCTCTCAGATGATTGGTTTCTTCATTTCAACATTATTTTCTTCTCTTCAGTATTTAAACTTACAGAATCTTGACAGTAATGATTCACACAAAGCATTCAGATTAATCAATGCTATCAAACTCATACAGCCAAGTGACCTTTCTCTTCTCACAGTTTAACAGTTAGTTTGACTTTTAATAGATTCACGTTGTATTCCTGAGTTGAATTCAGATTAGATTGTTTTATTAAAATGTGGTTATTCCTGGGACTTCCCTGGTGGTGCAGTACTTAAGAATCCGCCTGCCAATGCAGGCGACACGGGTTCAATCCCTGGTCTGGGAAGATCCCATGTGCCACAGAGTAACTAAGCCCGTGCACCACAACTACTGATCCTGCGCTCTAGAGCCTGTGCTTCGCAACAAGAGAAGCCACCCCGCAATGAGAAGCCCACGCACCACAACTGGAGAAAGCCCATGTGCAGCAACAAAGACCCAGCACAGCCTAAAAGTAAATAAATAAATTTAATTAATAAATAAATAAATTTTTAATAAATAAATTTAATACATACATACATACATAAATAAAGTGTGGTTATTCCAGCCTAGTTATTACTTTGCGGACTGCTCACCACCCCTCTCACCCCTTTATCAGCCTCCTCACTTCCTCTCATTTCTGCCTTCTCCTTCTCAGTATCCATCTGTATTCCATATTTAACCACGGTAGCTTATATTGCACTTTGCAAACACAATACATATACATATATATGCACAATGTATGCAAAAATTTACGCATATGCAAGAAAATAGAAAAAGAAGAGAATAAAGCTAAGGGTTACTAAGTAACTATACTAAAGCCTCCTAGCTAACAAATAGGATTGGAACCCAGATGTATCTGGTCTCAAATTTGCTTTCTTCTACTACATCAATGGTTCCCAGAGTGAGGTGCCTGGACCAGCAGCAACAGGATCACCAGGGAATTTGTCAAAAATGCAGATTTTCAGGCTCCACTCCAGACCCACTGAATCTGGGGTGGGGTTCAGAACCTTGGGTTTTTCTTTTCTAATAGTTTGTATCTTTTGACTACCTTCATCCAATTCCCCCTCCCCTGACCGTAAAAATCACCTAAGATCACTCATTAAAATAATGTACTGCTGGGTCCTACCCATTTGATTCAGCAGGTCTGAGGTAGGTCCCAGGAACACATATTTTTAACAAGTGATATCCTACCTCCATCCCAAATGATTCTTATGGTCAGGGAAATTTAAAAGCACTGTACCAAATCAGGATTTTCAACTTTGTACACTTAATTTTTTTAAGTAGACATTGCATATAATTATGTGACTGTTATATGTTAAGAATATCTGTATACTGAAACCATATTTTTTCAACACTTTAACTTGAATTAGTATAATTCCAGAATCCCAGAGATTAATAATTGCATGTAATTGTAGGTGACTTTGAGAAAAGCCCAGTATCATTCAAATGTAGAGAAATTAACAAAGGGTTTTTATTTGTGTTATAAAGGACTTCTTGCTTTAAGAAAGGATTCATCTAATATTGTTAACATAACCATATTACCCAAGTCAATCTACAGATTCAATGCAATCCCTATCAAAATACCAAGGACATTTTTCACAGAACTAAAACAAATAATTTTAAAATCTGTATGGAAACACAAAAGACACTGAATAGCCAAAATTATCTTGATAAAAAAAGAACGAAACTGGAGGAATCATGTACCCTGACTTCAGACTATACTACAAAGCTACTATAATCAAAAAAGCTACAGTATGGTACCAGCACAAAAACAGACACGTGGATCAATGGGACAGAATAGAGAGCCCAGAAATAAATCTGCACACTTATGGTCAATTAAACTGTATCAAAGGAGGCAAGAATATACAATGAAAAAAAACAGTCTCATCAACAAGTGGTGCTGGAAAAACTGGACAGCTACATATAAAAGAATGAAATTAGAACATTTTCTCACACCATATACAAAAATACACTCAAAATGGATTAAAAACTTAACTTCAAGGTTGGAAACCATAAAACCCATAGAAGAAAACATAGGCAGAACACTCTTTGACATAAATTGTAGTAATATTTTGAGGAATCTGTCTCCTAAAGCAAAAGAAATAAAAGCAAAAATAAACAAATGGGACCTAATTAGACTTAAAATCTTTTGCACAGCAAACAAAACAAACAACATCCTACTAAATGGGAGAAAAATTTGCAAATAATAGGACTGACAAGGGATTAATATCCAACATATATAAACAGCTCATACAACTCAACATCAAAACAAACTCAATTTAAAAATAGGCAGAAGACCTGAATAGACATTTTTCCAAAGACCATACATACATGAAACGCACAAAGAAGGTTGAAAAGATGTTCAACATCATTAATCATCAGAGAAATGCAAATTAAAACCACGAGATACCACCTAACACTTGTCAATGCTATCATTAAAAAGAATGCAAATAACAAGTGCTGGTGAGGGTGTGGAGAAAAGGGAATGCTCCTACACTGTTCATGGGAATGTAAACTGGTGTAGCCACTATAAATAACAGAATGGGAGTTCCTTAAAAAACTAAAAGTAGACTTGCCATATGATCCAGCATCCCTACTCCTGGCCATATATCCAAAAAAGACAAAAACTCTAAGTCAAAAAGATGTATGTACCCCAATGTTCATAGCAGCACTGTTTACAATAGCCAAGACATGGTAGCAACCTAAGTGTCCATTGACAGAGGAATGGATAAAGAAGATGTGGTGTATATATATACGCACCATATATATATATATATATATATATATAATGGAATGTTCGCCATAAAAAAGAATGAAATAATGCCATTTGTAGCAACATCGATGGACCTAGAAATTGTCTTTCTAAGTGAAGTAAGTCAGAAAGAGAAAGACGAATATCATATGATATCACTTATATGTGGAATCTAAAAAAAATGATACAAATGAACTTATTTACAAAACAGAAGTAGACTCACAGACATAGAAAACTGACTTATGGTTACCAAAAGGGAAAGGTATGAGAAAGGATAAATGAGAAGTTTGGGATTAGCAGATACAAATTACTACACATAAAATAGATAAACAATGATCACTGTTCAGCACAGGAAAGTATATTTAATATTTTGTAATAACCTATAATGGAAAAGAATCTGAAAAAAGAATATATATATATATGAACACAAATAACATATACATGTATATATCTGAATCACTTTGCTGTACACCTGAAACTAACACAACATTGTAAATCAACTATATTTCAATTTTTTTTAAATAGCCAATGTGAAAAAAAAAAAAAGGAACGAGACTCACAGATATAGAGAACAAACTACCGGTTACCAGGGAGGAGAGGGAAGAATTGAGGAGCAAGACAGGAGCAGGGGACTAAGAGGTGCAAACTATCATGTATAAAATAAATAAGCTACAAGGATATATTGTACGACATGGGAAATATAGCTAATATTTTATAATAACTATAAACAGAGTATAAATCTTAAAAATTGTGAATCACTATGCTATACACCTGTAACATATAATACTGTACATCAACTATATCTCAATAAAAGACAAAGAAAAAAAGAGAGAATTCATCACAATAGTCTTACATAAACTACTTACGTGTATTAGTTAAATGTGCTCTAATGAAGAGGAAGGGAGTTGTCATTTAGTGAAGTCTAACCACTGCCATGCAAGAACGGGTGAAATGCCATCTCTCTCTGTATCATGCAATATGCGTGGAGTGTAAAATGGTAGGAGTCAACATATCTATTGACCTTAATAATGCATTCGAATGAGAGGGATGGTTTGGTAATTCCTAAACCGGTGTCTCACACTCTCTCAGACTATACACTAGTGAAGCCAGTTTCACCAATTCCCCTTAACTCCCTTCTCACCCTTTCTCCTCTTCAGGAACAACTGGTCGTCTCCTGACTCCACTATCCTCTACTGTTAGAAGCCATTATAGAGGACGTGAATGGACGACATCTCTTTGTTATGTGTAAGTAGTACAAATTATACTAGGGAACACTATTTGGAGCCCAAGCATTTTTCAGTATTTAAGAAGTTATAGAAATTCTACCTGCAGGAGATGTAGAGAACAGACTTATGGACACAGGGAAGGAAGGGGCGGGTTGGATGAATTGAGAGAGTAGAACTGACATATATACACTACCATGTGTAAAAGAGATGGCTAGAGGGAAGCTGCTGTAGAGCACAGGGAGCTCAGCTTGGTGCTCTGTGATGACCTAGAGAGGTGGGATGGCGGTGGGGGGTGGGGGCAGGGGAGGGGAGGGAGGCTCAAGAAGGAGGGAATATGTGTATACATACAGCTGATTCACTTTAGTGTACAGCAGAAACTAACACAACATTGTAAAGCAATGATACTCTAAAAATTAATCATTTAAAAAAAGGAAGAAGAGGAGATTAGGGCATACAAAGAGAGACACAGGGATGCATGCATGCACAGAGGGACAACTATCTAAAAGGGCAGCAAGGGGCCAAAGAGAGAGGCTGCAGGAGAAAACAACCCTGCTGGCAACTTGATTTTGGACTCCTAGTTTCTGTGAGAACTATGAGAAAATAAATTTCTGTTGTTTAAGCCACAAAAAAAAAAATTCTACCTGCAGGATATAAATGGATAGAGTCACTAATTAACAAAGTGTGCTGCACAGGTTCCAGATGAAATGTTCACATTGCTTATGCCTCCCTCCATTATCAGTGGCTTTCAGCAATCACTCCTTTCACATCTAATCCACTGCCGCACAGTGAATTCCTAATTATAATTACCCGTAATCTTTTTTTCACAAGCAGATGGAACTAGGGTTCCACAATGGAACATTCCCAATTCTAATCATTATATTTACAGGGTCAAATCTGCAGTCCTTATTCCAGTTGGAACTCATTTACATCCAAAGGAGTTTACTAAGAAAGTTAAGTAGAAAGTTCCATACAGCTACTGATGCATTTTCAAAAGTGGGTCTGGGTCTTCTATACCCACCAGTGTTGATAAATGCTTTCTGCTAATAACCACAATATTAGATACATCAGTATCAGGCACTGATCCTGAAACAATCCTATTAACATTCCGTATGTTCATTTCACTTAATGGTACTTTAAAGGAAGGTGACATAAGAAAGACATTGTTCAAGTCACCTCAGGAAATGAAACCTATCACTACCTTTTAACAAATTCAACATTGTTTTTTCAAAACAAATGGTAATACAAAGGCAGAAAGCTGTGATCAATTTAACCTATTTCATTTATTTTCAAAACATAACAAAATGAATAATCAAATGTATTAATCAAAACAGTCTATATGAAAGTTTAGGGCAAGTAGGGAGGGAAGATGGACTCCATCAAGATTTCCAGAGCACGTATGTGTGCTCATGCATTCCCATAAGCTGTCTCCAAGGGCAAACTGACAGCATGAGGGTGAACTGTGGGAATCCAGTGTTTCCACTCATCTATAATTACTATTGCAGCTCAGCAAGAAAATGCATGAGACCAACTCAACATGTAGCTCATTTTAGGGGGAGTGTTTTAATATTACAATATTCTGTAGTCTCCAGTCTTGGGAATTTACATGTCTATGCTAAATTTAACATCTGTAGCGACTTGCACAGAAACAGCTTCGACTCACTGACTAATCCATGTACCTTTATCAAAAGTTGATAATGCATTTTCTGCTGAATATTGAATTTGGATCCACTGCCCTTACCTTAGTTACTTAAAGTTAATACATTTTTCTGCTGCAAAGACATGAACTGACAGACCATCAAAGGCTTTACTTCTGTGCATTTTAAGTGGAATGGTAATTTCTGATTCCTTCATTTTTAAGGAAACAGAGGTGAGAAAAGCTGACTTGTAGTCTTTTTTAAAGGACTCAAATCCAGTGGAATATTGGAGGCATGTGAGGTGTCAGCTGCACATCACTCCTGCAATATGTACATGGAGAGGGCACATCCCCCACCTGTAACTTACGTGTAGCCAGACACCCTCGCCCAGTCCTGCTAAACTGACACCTTCAGATATAGGGTTCAGCATGGCCTGAACATTTCTACAGCCCATGACAGACCACAGCTCCCCTGACCACATGCATTTCTGGAGCTCTTGCAACATGAATGCCCTTACACTGTCTTGTCTCCTGCCTCTGCCTGCCTAAGTTATCTCTATTCTGGAAGGTCTCTGCATGCAAAACATAGAATTCAGAACTTATCCCAATTTCTTTTGAAATCCACACATAAATAAACTTCATGACTTACTTAAGATTCTGAGTGTATGTGGCCCTGGGCTCCGGATGCAGGGGTATTAACTGACAGACAACACACTGGCGCCAATCCCATTCTCCCTCTCCTCTTACAACTCTTCCTCCCTCAAAGTTAAAACTACTTTCTTCCAAGTACGTATCCAGACTCCTTTGGGTCTCTTCTTTCTCTAGTAAGCAAAGTACACCTTTCTTCCCAAACACAATCTTTTGCTTTGGTAAAAGAAATATCTGTCAGACATGGTTAATCTAAAGACATTTTCCTACCTCATGATATGTAAAACATACAAATAAAAATCAGCTTTATAAAACAAACAGATTTTCCAGGAAAAAAAGTCTTGATTCTTCATACATTCTTTTTAATAAATGAGATTTGTTAAATACAAAACTTTGGTTTTCTTTTTACACATTGTAAGTCTTTTCATACATATCAATTTACAACAGAAAGAGCATTTTGTCACACCACATTGTCCATTTTCATAGTTAATGTGTTCAAAGGAGAGACCTTGCTGTGTCCAAAAGGCTTGAGCTGGTTTCTGGCTTAGGCTGGCTAAATTTAGGTAAGTGTAGGGGACAGCATTCCAAATTGGGGGACCCGCATTATCCAAAAGGGAAAAATGTTGTTGCAACTGCTAATTGTTCAAGGGTAGTAACTGTAAGAACTTAGCCAGAGCTCACAATTTGTGTTGGGGGCTACAGGTGATGAAATAGCATATACTAATATACTCAGGATTCTGTTATGTTAGCTCCTTCAAAATCTCCAAGAAAAAGACAAAAAAGAATCATATCCTGCTCTATTATCTGTTTTTGCATGAGTATGTAATCTGCATGATTTCAATTGTCTTTATTTAGCCTGATTGAAGGGATAAAGTCATTAGAATGAAATAAAATGGAATAAAACAAAATAAAATAAAGCAATCATATGTCTCAATCATTATACTAAAATCTAAAGAGAATGGAGAATTTTTAAAATGAGCCATACAAGAAATATATTTGGGTAGTAAAACAATCATTTTTCACATTGCTGTGATAGCTGGTACAGAGATGTAGAACATTCACTTATACAGAACATAATTAAAATACTTTATTATTTTTAGTATTTTAAACTATTTCCTTAAAATAATTTTTTTAATGCTTAAAGAGGGCAGTTTGGTAATTGCACGTGTTTGTTTGAGCTTACAAAATGGTTCTTTTTACTCCTGAAATGCTTCCCTGTGATTTGACTATGAGGTTATATTATATAGTTTTAATGTGTCAGAACTCATATGCTAAAATGAGTACTTCGTCCCTCACAGTAGACAACTTGAGAAGGGATATACTTAATTCGGGATGCTGCCTTTGCTTAAAGGTATTTTTTTATTAGATATTAAAAAAATTTTCTGTTAATAGCATTATGGAAAAACAATGTCAAACAATATGGAAGGACATAGAAAAAAAAGTAAAAGTCAACCAACATTACAAATTGCAGAGATACTATTATTAATATTTTAGCAAATATCTTTCCAGAAACTTATTTATGCAAACATATGTTATATAAACAAAAAAAATTACAAAACTCTCATTCTACTATATATGTGGCTTCATAACCATTTTTCACTCCACAATATATCCTAAGAATTATTCAAAACAAGCAGTTTTCTAAACCACATAATATTTTATTTATTTAAATTCCTCTTTGATGGATATTTTCCCCATTGATTTTTCATGATTATGAACAACTCCGCAACAAGCTCAATGCATTTTCAGAACAACATTTCAGAATTCTCTTCACATGCAAATATACATCCTCAGTTTTAGGAAATTGCACTCCACTGAGTGTATCTTTCCTTGGAAATATCCAAGTCTTTCAAAGCCAGGTCTGGTTAATAAGAGTAGTACTATTCTTAGCTACAACTGGCTGTGACTGATGGAGGAAATTCCATGGCATTCCATCCATCATATGCTTCTTTGGAGGGAGCACAATAGGGAGAAAAGGGCATAGACTTTGAGCCAGGCAGACCTATTTGTTTTGATAAATAACTTTTATTGACGTATAGCATATACACAGAAAAGTGCACAAATTCTAAATACACATCTTGATGGATTTTCACAGAATATACTGTGTAACCAGAACTGGTTATTTTCTTCTCCTTCTAATACTGCTTTTCTATTCACTGTGTAATCTTGGACAAATCATCTCTTTGAGTCTAAACGGAGCATGATAATACCTGCCTTAAAGACACACTGAGAGGATGAAATGAAATTATGCATACAAAGCTTCTAGTACTCAGTAAATAAATGACAGTCCCCCCTTCTCTCTCCACACTAGGAAGCATGCTCCAGCCATATTCCAACCAGCTCATTCTCTCCTTTAACCTAAGGCCAACAAAAGCCTTGAACAGCTTGCTCCTCTGACTGCTTTAATTACAAGCCTCTCCATTGTAAAATGAGTTCTTAATATTGTTTGGGAGGAGTACAATCACATCAAGGATCCTAATTTAGAACCACAAGGTATTAACCAGTAAGAGATAAAGAGGCTCATCTCCATTAAGAAAAGTAGTTGTTAGACTGACTTGCAAGTTTAATTCTGCTTCTTGCTAAGTATTATTAAAAATATAACGAAAGGCAAAGCACCCTGGGTTTTCACCAGGGCACCCACAGAAGCCAGGTGCAGTCTTACTCAGTGGCTCCGAGTGTGTTATATTCTCAAGTATAAAATCCTATTTTTATTCAAAAAGCCAAAATCAAGGATTATGGGTAGCAATGAGTGAAACTGAGCTTATTTTTTGCCATTGCTGCTAAAGCCATATAAGGGCCAAATGCAGTATCCTCAGGTCCAAATGAGAGTCAGCAACACTTAACACTTTCACGATTCTTTCTAACCTGTGAGGCCTCAACCATCACTCAGGGGCTACTCTATGATGACAGCATTTAGTAACGCAATAAACGGACTGTCAAATGCTAATAGTCACAAAAGCAAATAGACAGCATAATAACTTAAAAAGAATAACAGCTACTGAGGTTTGAATCTTACTATGTGCCCGGCTCTGTCATGTAAGCTCTTTCCCTCACGACAGGTCTTTGTGGAGGTTTCCTTAGCTCTATATTGCAGCTGGAGAAATTGAGGCTTAGACAGATGAAGTTACCTGCCCAAGATCACACAGCAGAGATGACTGGCGATTCAAGCCTAGGCCAAGGAGAGACTATTGAGCATCTAAGCCTTGTCTGTTGGACTCCAAAGTGTTTGTCTCTAAAGACCAGATGGCCAGAAAAGTCGCCTTTATCCACCCTGATGTTTCATACCAAGCATTATACTCTTTCCCTGATGTCCACAGCAATTTAAAAAACTAATCATTCCCTTTGGGGTGGGAAAACACTTTCATGTCATAAAGATAGGAAAAACTGCTTTAACCCAAAGACTTCTCTGATAAAAAAAACTTTGTCGCTAGAATTTTTCTAGTTATTTTGTTTTTAATTAGCAGGTAATTAATAATGAGATAAACAACATGAAGACAGGGAAATGTCATTGAAGTGGTGTTGTCTGTAATAATTTTATCCATCTCTTTGAATGCTTTTAACTTCAAAAGTGTAGCAGAAGCATCTTAGTGTAACTACCACTCCATCTGAAGCCAAGAAGTGGTGGAAATTTCATATGGAAATTTTAATAATCCTTTTCTCTCCAAAGCCAATTATTTTTCTTTCCTACTTGGAACCAGCCCACCCCATTTGACTTCCAGCCATGGGCTTGGAGGCTGGCTGGAAAGCTGTAATGAGCAGAGGCTGCCAGCATGTCAGGTTCCATTGTGTTTGTGTGACCGCTGATCAGAGTGATGAAACATGGATTAGCTTCATCCTTATGACTATAAATAAATGTGATCTTATGACAACACTGGAGCGTCCATCATTTATTAAATAGGAAAGGAAGAAATGTAAAAGTGGCTATACAACCCTTATCAAAAAATCTGCTTGCTCCCTGAGGTCAGCAGTTGATTTTAATTTTATATTATTTAGGTTGTTGTGAATAAAAAGCTTTATCAATGCAAGCATCAGTCCAAGTAAAACCATGTTTCATCTCACTATATTTTAGAGGACATAACATAAATGGTTTTCTCCAGCCAAATCTTTCACTCAAAATTGAAAAAGACCATAGAAAACAAAAGGTTCATTTGGGAAACTATAGAATATTGATGCATTTAACATTCAATTCAATTGAATCAATTATTTAATTAATTGGAGGTTATCTGGAAGTGAGGTATAATGTGACACTCCAAGGACATCTGGAATCTGTCTCACACACACACACACACACACACACATACACACACACACACACACACACACACACACACACACACGGGGATGGGGGCGGGGAGAGAGAGAGAGAGCCTTCAATCAGTAGTCCTCGAGGTTTGTGAATGCTATGAGTTTAAGAGTTTAAATCCATTGGTTTGTGCATTTTTTTAGTCCCAAGTTCCTACAAAACAGGAAACATTATAGTTGCAGAAGTCAGGTCAGAGCACTAGCTGTTTCTTCCCAGAACCTTCGACCTGCACAATATGACCAAAAAGTATATGGGAAGAGAGTTTGGGAAGGGCTTCCTGTTTGTCTTCATTTATTAGATTCTTCTCCTCTTTCCCAACACACACACATAAAACACATCATGAATGCCACATAATGTGCTGTCTCTGATCTGCCAGAATGATTTTATGTTTGTTTTCCATCTGAGGTCAGTTCTTAATATATCTAGACATTGTTCCTGAAGATGCGGACTCATTTCTGTCCCTCAGAGGTCATTTTCCATAAAGCCCCGGCACACGGAGGAAGTGGATTCCAGCCTGCTGTAGCAATGCTGACCATCCCCACCATGAACTATCTTAACCCATGAGGAAATTAAAACTTCAACTATCTGCTGTTTGTTTATTAAGTCCGGACCTAAAAGCTGGTCCCAAAAATGTCTCTCAATTCCTGCAGGCCATTTGGAAGTCAATTTTTATCTCCTCCCACAGCACTCTTCTCGCAAATGCTACACTGGCTCATCTCAGTGCCTTTGGTGAAGAGCTGCGGCCCAACTGGCAAAGAATGGGTTCGGAGCAGCCAGCCTCCTATTCTACTCCCCAGAAAGGTTACAGTGACAGGGCTGGAGTCAGTGGAGTTGGAGAGATAGGTTCCAGGCTGAGCAACATGCCAGACTGCCTTCCCTTCTGTGCCACACACAGCTCTCCTCTCTTCTCTCTGAACTTCTCTCCTTACCCTTTCTCCCTCATATTCCTGCAGCTTCAACACACTTGAGTGGGAAAGGCAAAGGGTACAGAGACCGTTAAATTCTGAGGTTTCTTCTTTGACATGCTCTACACCAAACCCATAGTTTTTACCCCCAAATCCAACTCCCCTTCCAAAGCCTATCTCTATCAGTGACAGTTACCATTAGCTGCACTGCCTGATTTCTCCTTATCTTTGCCTCTTCAGCTTAGTTGAAGCTCCCCATAGCTTACAGTCAGATTACTGAAATGGATTGAATCAGTAAAGGTCCACTGAGGGAAAAAGAAATCACTCCAAGTGTTCAAAAGAGAGGGAGAGAGGGAATTTAACACAGGGCCTCATACATGCAAGTGCTAGAAGAGCTGAGAAACCGAGAGCAAACAATAAGGCAACCCAGAGATCAGCACAGTAGGTAGTTACTCCACTCCTACAAAAGGAGGAAGTGGTGCCAGCAGTACCCAAGGATCAGAGTCATGGAAGAAGCTAGAATCACAGTGGGCCTGTTTTGCAGAAGCTGGAGCCACGAAGCAAACACAGCATAGCTGTGGATTCTCCCGTCTTCTAACAGTGCCTCCCATTGGCCAGAATAAGAGCTGGGAAATCAGCCAGCAGGGGTTGAACCCTCTGCCACGCAGAGAAGGAGAGTGGGAGACAAGGAACAAATCTGATAGCAAAAAGGCCAAGAAACAGTTCATAAGCTAAATATACTCTATTACATCTACATTCTAGGAAATTAAGTCTCAAGAGGATAAGTAACACACCGGGGCTCAAATGGGGCAGCCAAGATTTGAACCTTGATCTCCCCATCTCTAAACTCCTTTTTCTTTCCCCCCACTTCACTGTTTTCTCTTGCCATTAACTCTCTGGCTATAATATTTACACCATGATGGGATATAGTCTTAAAGTGTAGACAAGAACATGAAGTTTTGAGTAGAAAATTCATTATTTCTAAGTTTTTCTAATTAAATAAGAAAGTAGTAGCATAGACTCACGTTTATCATAAGCATTAAAAATGTAAAACTATGGTAACATTAGCAATAGTTGGGTAAAGGGTGTACAGCCTCTACCTACACTATCTTTAAAATTTTTCTATAGAAATTATTGCAAAATAAAATGTTTACTTTTTAAGACACTGAATGTTTAATGTCTCCATCGATATGGAAGACCGTGTGTTTGTTCCTCTTATCTGTTTTTCAGTCCCCTTCCCAATGACTTTGTTCATTGTTCAGAGATTTCTTGTCATCCTTGATCCCTCAAATTGATATCATTTTGTATTCAAGCCAGAAAACTCCAGCAATTTGAACTTAAAAGAGACTGAACTCACTTAGCTTAATCTCCACTCTCTACATTGTGGTTTTACCTTGTTAAAATGTTTCCTCTTCAAATAATTATACTGCATAGCACTTTCAAATATAACTACTTGAAGAAAACCAATTTTAGAAAATTAAAAATAGCCCACGAAGGTGTTTACTGGGTAACAAACTGCTTCATCTAGGACCATAGAAGCCTCTAAAGAGAGTTTCCAGATGTTCTTTAGCATATGAGAGAAAATAAAGGAAGAATTAGAAAACAAGAGGCAAGGAGAGCAAAATAGTGTAAGAAGACGAGACTTTTGGAGGGGAAAGCTAGAGAGGAATTCTTAATTCCAGATCATTTCATATCAGCCAAACTGCCAAATGAATAATACCTGGTATATGTAAGTCTTAATTGGAATACCACCATCTAAGTCAAAGCGATGTTATGACACTTGAAATATTCTAAAACCTTCTCATGGCACACATCAGACAAAACAAACTTTTAATAGTCTGCTTTAAACTAAAAGAGTCTATTAAGTGTTTTCTTCTTTTCTTTTTATCACTCCCAAGTTTCCCAAAATAGTACCTTTGCTAGATATTCACTTTATACACTTAAATAGAAGATATCTTTTTTTCTTTTCTTTTTTCTCCCCTCCCACCCCCTGCTCCCTACAACCCACCTCCTTCCAGGAATGCAAGAGAGATAAAGGGTCTTTAAACGTCTACATATTAGTCATATTATTGGATAATGAAAAGACTTATTTTACTTTTCTGGTAAAGTCTGTTTTCCTCAAGTCTCTTTTTTCTTCCAAATCTCACCTACTATTGTTTACATATAATAACCATGAGGAAAAAAAGAAGAAAAAAAAACAGGCCTTGGCAGACAGAGGCCCTGAATATTAAGCTGAGGCCATTTCCATGGCCTTACCAAGCAAGTGTGAGCCAGAACCCCTTCCACATCAGACTGAACACGACAGGAGGCAACTTTCAAATCACAAACCTCACCTCCTTGCCCCTCCCTAACCAGCCCATCCTGTGAGGCCCACACTCATCCAGGTGCTGGGGCATTCATCCTTGTCAAAGCCTTTCTCAGAGTTTTCATGCAAGCTCTTCAAGGATGCAGTGACACTGCAGGTGATAGATGTGCCCAGCAACTCTTCATATTTATCAGTCTTCAGCTGCAAAATGACAGGCTTTCTTGGCATCCTCTTACTCTCTTCCCTGCAGAATCTTTCAGGCTCCCAATCCATCATTACTGGCACAGGCCCACCCACTTTCATTGTTCAGTGGAAAGTGCCATCTATTAATATTGTTGAAGTCAAGGATGGTATGACCACCACATAGTCGTAAACTGGAGGTGCCAAGTTTCAATCAAAAGGCGTGAAAGATGCTGTGATTTACAGCAATCCTAATGAGCCGGAGATTTCTGGACCCGTAAGCACCTGCTGCTTCTGCAACCTCTGCCAACTCTACTGCCACATCCTGGGCTAACAAACAGCACCCCCTCCCCCTTAGGAGAATTTACAGTTAAACTACATTGAAAGGCTTCCTATGCCATTCGCTTCTCTTAAAAAGGCAACACTTATCAGGAAAGCCCATTTGAGGAAATGAGAGAAAGGGTCCTATCTCTGCTTTTTCTCTTCCGCTCTATGACTGCTCTCAAAAGGATTCCCAACTAACTCTATAGTGAAATAAAATCAGGCGGGAATTTTATTTATTTACTATCTGCATCCTGTATTCTTCTAGGGAGGGTTTAGAGGAGAGAGCCAGAAAGCTACAGGTGCTGCTTGTTAAGAGAGAAGAATTATGCTGTTGTACTTTAGGCACTTGATGTTCCTTCCCTCCAGGAATGTGATTTGTCATCTGTCACAACTAGGAGCAGACAAAACAATCCTGGTGACTCCCAAACCATGCAGATGTGCTTGTACCACTCGACCTCCCTTCTTTACTTCAGGTAATGCTTCTGAGCACTAAACACTCAATCCCACAATGTAATGGAATCACAGAAACCAGGCTGACTAAAACGGCACCCTAGTTCCTTTATGTTCTGCCACCACCCACCTGATCCCTCTCCCCGCCCTTCTTGCTGCTCAGCTAATGTACTAACTCTAGACATAAACCATTCACTCCATCCAAGCTCTTCTTCCACATGAACCATGCTTGTTCAAGTCCCAAAGTCACCATCTTGTTCCTCTATCAAACCAAATGCATACTCTTCTCAGAAACTGAAATTAAATGCAATGTTCTCCACAAAGTTTTTTCCAGCTAATCCAGGCCACCACACTGACCTCTCCTTTCTTTTGACTCCTATGGCATTTGGTATTTGGTACAGTATGACAAAATGATTCTACTCTACCAGGTTCTTAATCCGCCAACATGCACATGGAAGACTCACGCAAAGGGGATGCGTACCCCACTCTCTGATTTCCATCTCTCTGCCCTGCAAGAGCCGTTTCAATACAGAAAAGAAACACCCACTCTTTAAAGCTGGGACCTGCTTCATTATAATACAAGAAAGTCAAGGTACAAAACTAAATGCAAATGAAATAAATTACAGATACAAGGTCTTGTGTTGTTCATGCTTGCATGTAAGTTCACGCCACTCTATGATTGCTTCTAGTGCCCCTTCTAAGTTCACTCTTTTCCCCACATATGTTCAGTTGTGTGCCAGGTTATTTCTCGCAACTCCATTTAGTCCTTGAAGATAGAAATTCACTATGTTTTGAGCCCAAGCCTCCTTACCTGTGTTATTAAAATTAGTTTCTTTGAAAGCAGTTGTGGGGGCATCCCTATACATCCATTACAGAACTATCCTAAAGTAACTGCCTCTTTCCTAGTCCATACTCAACGAAGCCTAATTCATCATACTTCCTGACTCTACAATTTCTGGAAAAGCCCCAGACTCCTTAAGAACTCTGGCTAACCTACATCCAACCATATAACTGTGTGGCAAAAACCTGGTGCTCCCATTTCTAAGTTATAAAGTAAAAAAAGTATCTAATACATTAGTGCGTTCACATTGTACTTTTGAGGACTCTGGCTAGGACAAAATTGAAATAAATTTCAATTCATATACATTTATGGTACAGAATATAGGAGATTTTTTTTTGCTACTATCACACAATTAGTCCTTGATTATAAAGTGTTATATTTTTCTCTGGTTATTTCATTTATATATGAAATATATCTATTTCATATTTCATGTATATATTCTTGTCCGAAGAATTCTCCAAGGAAGTGAACAGGTTTTTCACTTCTTTTCTGTCTCCCTTAGCATCTGGGTAATTTGATTCTATATTGACATGTAAAGAAATTGTATGCTGTCAGGTTTAAAGAATACTAGAAGGGAAGGTTCTAGTTTGACTTAAACTAGAAGTTGACAAACTTTTTCAGTAAAAAGCTAGTCAATATTTTAAACTTTTGGTCCATATAGCTTCTGTTGAAACTAGTTAACTCTGTCATTGTGGTGTGAAAGCAGCCATACACAATACATAAATAAATGAATGTGGCTGTGTCCCAATAAAACTTTATTTATAAAAACAGGGGGCAGGTTATACCAGGCCTACAGGCCATAGTTTGTCAACTTCAAACTTAAACTGTGAAAACATCAGAAAAGAGAAATGATATACCATCACTCCACCAGTCAACACTGTAATTCAAACTCAACTCCACAAGAAGTTTTTGACTGCTAATTAAATTGAAATTAAGGGTAGTAAGACATAGATACCTCAGTGAAGATCTCTACCAAATTAAGCGGCACACTTGTGCCCTGGTAGGGCTCACTTCCAAGATTTTTGTGTACCTTTACATCCCGCCTCATCCCTGAGTGTTTTATTACAGAGATAACTTGAAGCTAAACTCAATTAGGCACTTACGTACTATTATTGACAATTTTCATTTTGTTTTTATGTTTCATTTAAGTCCAAATAAGTCAGTTCTTAAGCAAATGTCTATGTATTAAAAATTAACATTTGAGTCTTTGGCAGACCCTCTGATTTCTAGCAGTTAAAGTTCATTACTCCAGAATGCATATCCATGAATATCTTCCCCCTTCTCTAATTACTTCTCAAGTGCTTAATTAAATATATCAATGCAAAATAATTCCTTTTCATCCTTAATTTCAAAATGGAAATTCTATACAGCAAGATGAACTGATATCCCAAATATTTCCACAGTTAAAAAAAGTGAATATATCGTATGTAATAAAAATTAGGACAACATATCCAAATTACAAACAGTTTAACTTTCCGCCTAAAATAATGTAGTGTGTTTCATATTCTCTACATTGCTGGGATTTATGACCCTCAAAAAACTCCAATGTTAAATAAAACTCAATAAGTACTGGAAAATTAGAGCAAATCTGACTTGAATAGTCAGTTGATTCCCTCTAATGGACATCTGATATCCACTAGAAAACATGATGCAAAAAACCATACACAAATGTTAAAAGGAAAATAATCTGACAACATGAAAGATTTATCACCCAAAAATTACCTATATTTTGGGCTGTAAGTAAACAATTATAACCAAGGTAGGAAACTAAATTTTATCTATACTTAGGGTTAGTCCTAAAAGGAATTTAGTATAAATCATAATAGAACTAAATCACTATCATCATCTAAAGATCATGGGCAATGGGGACGATACTCATTGCAACCGCGTTTTTCTGAGTAGAAAGCTAGTGGAAATTGCAAATTAGGCAGCCTTTCTATTTCCCACAGAAATTAAGCTTTCTGCTAACTCTTATGTTACGTGCTACCTCATTCTAACACCCTTTCCTGCTGACTTTAGAGTTTTCAGAAAATGAAACTACAATTAGAATGAAACTACAACGAGAAGTGAATTGACCTACTGAAGTAGGAAACAAAGGTATGTTTAATATAATTCCAGTTTCCAAAAAAAAAGTGCCCTTCCCCCACCAAAAAATAAGAAAATAACGGTATTCTCCAGGAATTTGGAGCAATTTTCACTTCCTTTCTCCTTTTCTCTATTTTTCAAATTTTCTGCCATGATAATGCCTCACTTTTACAAACCAGAAGAAAATAAGAGTGTAAAGACCTACGGAGGTCCACACAATTTGCACCTATCACTTTTATCCCTTATTGTGTATATGTAGTTTTTACATAATAAAACTGGTGTTATAATACATATATGAAAATCAGTCCCAATATACAGAAATGATCCCTTCATAAGTTAATATAAACTTGAGTTTCACAGGATTCCTCCTGAGCTGAGAGCAAAGTTCCTTATACAGTTCAATTACAGTGTGGAGGTAACACCAGTTAAGGACTCATGCAAAACGCCATCTGCTAGCTCATTCGTGTGCTTTTGAAGGACTTTTTAAAAAATTGTGCTTTGTAGAGATTACTCAGAGAAGCCACTGTGAATGGATGGCAGGTTTCAGCCACACTGTCAGAAACCCAAGGCTGAGTCCAGCAAGACTATAGCTAAATGCGCGGAAGGGTAAAATACTGCTGGAATTGGCATCTCAATGCTTTTTATTTCATATTCAGGAAGTCTTACCAAAGTGCCATAAAGCTTATTAGATTTGTGCCTAACTTATACTCAGCCTAAATTGTATTTCTAAGTGAATAATACGCCAGTATATTTTGAGTAAATGGCATGTAATTTCACCCAAGTGTTTTTTTGCCAAAAAAACCTTTTTTTAAATCTCTATTTATAACAAGCCACTGTGTCCAAGTACTAACAGGCAATGCCTGGGCTTAGCCATCTCAAGGTCCCGCTCCACATCCAAGATCTGCACTTATTCTTCTCAGGTCAGGACCCCTTTCCCTGCCACCTCCCCCCGCCACACCCTCCAAATCCGTTCTCCACTCTCTGGAGGGTCTTCCCTCATCCTGGCACACTGGACTTCTCAACCTCTTCCCTCCCCAGGAACGTTGTTCTAGACTCTCTCATCTTTGCTACTCCCCATGAAATCTCACCTGATGATGGGTCTCCTTCTCAGTTCCCGGTTCTCTGCTAAGAACGTGCCTGAGGGAGACACAAAATCACACAGCCTTGGCCTTGACAAGGACTGCTGCCATCTCGCCTAGGTTAGGCCCATTAATCTCTGCACGGCTGTTTCATTAACACACATCCTCACAATAGCCGCTCCAGAGTGAATGCCTCCCAAGGCTGCCTCGTCACTTCTCCCCACCACCATCCCAGTTCCTAACACCCGACTTCACCTACCCTGTGGAGACAGACACAACCAAGTATATTTGCTTCCAGCTACTAGTTTCCACAGCTCCTTTGTTGTCCTTGCCTCCAACTTCAGAGGAGCATCTGAACCTCCTTAAAAATAAAGTCGTCCTCCACCATCACCGATAGCCTTATTTTGCTGTGTTTGGACCTTTCCACTAACTACTTCCTTCTTGGTTTTCAACCTTTTAAAACCACCTTTTGCTAAGTCAGCACTTCTCAATCCCCAGCTCCTTCAATGAATGATCTTTCTCTACGACCTTCAGTTTTTACTCCCTTCCCTTCCCACTTCCTCCTACCCCATCTTCTTCTCAGATCTGGGCAGCTGATATGTGGCTCTCAAGTCTGCAGAAACTCCTCTCTTGGAAATGATTGGTGTCCTGCTTTTACCAGATTTACTTCTCTCCTCAGTCCTCATCTTCCTTGACTTCTCTATGTGCCCTTTGCTTTGATCTCATTGTACCCTCTTTAATCTTCAAACCCTGTGTTATCTCTTTTCTCCATGTTTATACTACTGACCTCTGTTCTTCCTCTCAACTCATAACTGGAGATATTGTCTAATGCTTTTCTCTCTGTCCAAGGTCACAGGCACCCTATAGACTCACTTGAATTCAAATGCTCTATTTCTAAACTGTTTACAGAACATTTTCACCATTCAAAACTCAACGTCTTAAAAGAGAATTCATTTTTATCATATTTGTATATTCTCAAAGTGGTATGGTTATCCCACTAAAATTTTCCTGTTGGGGTTTTGAAGTTATGTGGCTTCTTCTCAGAGATGTCTGCCTCCCCGCTATTCCCCTTGCCGTAAGTCTTGTCCAGAACCTCTTCATCCCAGGCCTGTGTTGCTATGACAACCACCTCAATTTTTACCTACTTCCAATTCACCTTGCACACTATTACAGATTAACCTTCTTAAAATAATATTAAAACAATGCAAATAACTTTAAAAAAACATGACTTAAGTGTTATATAACACATGTACCATAAACAGAGGTTGATTTTTCTTACATAACAGGAAGTCCTGAAGCAGGCATCTCTTGGTATAGATACGGCAGTTCGGTGGTGTTAGAGACAACACCTCTTAGCCTTTTCCTTGTGGTAGCAAAGTTGTCAGATAGCTCTAGACTTTACATCTTCAATTCAAGGCAGGGAAGAGGGGGGAAGGAAATTCCTGTGTGTTATCATATTAAAAAAAACTTTTCCATAAATGCCATCAACTGTCTTCACCTTGGCCAGAATGAGGTCACAGGGCTGTTCTATCTGCAAAGGAGGCTGGGAAAGTAGGGAATAGAATTGTCATGAGTGGATAAGACCAATCACGATCCATTATTTCAGGACAGGCACAAAACTGAGATTCACTTATCAAAGAAGAAGGCGGGATGCCCAACTTTATTTTTTCATTGCTCCTGCATACTAAGCCTGCCCTCTGGTCTCCCTGGTCTCTTCCCTCAGGGTCCCAAACGTGGCATGCTCACCTTCACCTTTTTACCTTTACTCCCTTTCTCCGGAACATTTTTCCTCCACTTCTCTCTACTTGCCAAATCCTACTCATCCTTCGTGGTTCTGCTCATATCCCATCTACTCCATGACACATGGAGTCCACAATGATTTCTTCCTCAAATGAACACTTTCATTCATTCATTTATTCACTCATTCATTCATTCATTCATTCATATTCAGTATTTACTTACATGTGGTTCCTATGGTGAGTACTACACAGCTTAACATTTAATTCTTGTCCTTTGTTTCCTCTGACTTGGCTTCATTTCTCTACAAGTACTTTAACCTACATGAAAACATGAATTGTGCCTCAGATTTCTTTTGTATGCCCCCATTCCTTGCACAGCACTGAAAACATGATATATGCTTAGTAAATTACTGACTGAAAAATTCTATAATTGCCTAGAAAGAGCAATACTTGAATTACTGAATGTAAAAAAAAAAAAAACACAACACTGTGGTTGGGACTTTGAAAACAGTACATTATCTACTTATTTCAGGGAAAATATATTCCACAAGACAAGAAAATAACAATGATTATATTTGCATTTCAGTGATGAATTTATTTCCTTTGGAAAGCTTAAAAGACCAGCAAAGCTAAGTAAAATTCAAAATTGTCAAGTAGAGAAGCAGTCTGCAGACATTTCAGATCTAAGGGTTAGTCTCCTAAGCCATTCCCTACAATGTTAGGCATAAAAAGGTCAAGTGATTTATTTTAGAGAGATGCCGATCTATACGCGGATTAAAAGATCTCCAACTAACCCTGCTGTCAGCCACAGAGCAGCTTTCGAAGTGTACTGAGAAGATTTCAAACTGGGAGCAACTTATACAAGAGACATAATTCCCCAACCACACACTGACCAGGTTTTTAAACAGTTCTTGTAATTTGCTTGTTGCCTTCCCTTGTCCTATTTACTGCATAGATAACTTAAAATGTATGGGGATGTGTTTTTTCTCCACTCACCGTGGAGCCTGCAGAATAGAAAGCTGTGCAAAACTTGCCTCATTCTTCTTGGGCCTGAGTGGAGACAGCCTCTCAGAAGTTGCAAAGAGAAAATAGTTCATACGAAGGCTCATAAACCTCCTCAGGTCTTTGCCAGAAGCTCAAATTCCACCCCCAGGGAGCAGTCGCCCGGATGTACTGCACCACTGCTGGGCACTAGGTTTCTCTCTCCATCTCCTCTGTCTCCGCCAGGGCGAGGAAGACCAACAATAGGCCTCAGGCAAAGCTGAATAGAGGCCTCCTTTCCTTACTTCCTTTGCTCTCAACACCACATGAGAGTATTACAATGGCTGCATTCTCAAAGAGAGCCAAAGCTGCAAATATTAACTTTCGTGAAATAATCACTAAAAGGGACCACTATGGTGACTGCCCAAAATGTGAAGCCCAGAAGTCAATTTTTCAAATGAGCCTATGCTCACCTGATAAAAATTTTGTCACATTTTGCCTATATTTTCCCCTAAATTCCTCAACTAGCCCCTTATGCTGGGAACATCACCATGTTTTGTGACTTTTACTATAAAAAAAGATTTTAAAGAGTAAGGACACCTGCAAGAAATATTATTGCAAATATTACTCTTGGATTTGGATACTGAGTACTATTTAGGACACAATTTATTGTCCTATTTAGGACACAATGTTCATATCTGATCCATTCCCTCTCCCTAACTCCAATTTCAATGTCACCACCATGTTTTTCATGTGGACCAAGACATATGTTTGCCCATTCTAGCAAATAACTTAGGTTCTCCATTTCAATTACAAGTTTATATAGTATACTATACATTTTCGAGAAAGTAACAACTAAAAATATTGAGCAAACTTTCAGAAAATTCTCTCATTTATCTTAATATCTCTAGTTCTTAGCAGTCATCTGACCCATAGATGTTTACTGAATGAGGGAATGAGTGAAGTGATTGCACATTTAAAATATCTTCTCTTACTAACATAATGAAATATCCCACAACATAGCACTCTGAAAGTGCTATACTGTGATTTTGTAAATTGACCCTAAAGAAGCAAAAAATAATCAGGTATGACAAAACGATCAGAAACATGAAAAACCCCCAAGAAAGAAGTTTAAGAATTCAATTACAATAGCACAAAAACAGAAATCATCCCTCCTTCATGAGACTTAGAAAATAAAGAAAACAGTCCATGTAGGTATTCCAAGAAACAAGAAAAGATTCCATCATTGCTATAATAAACAAATCCTGTGAAGTAATTATGTATCACTTCCACAAGGGGTTTGATAGAAAATTACTTCACTGACTAAAGGAATAAGATTTCAACATAACATTAAGCAAGCTCCCTAAAATATCTACAGGCATTGAAAGCAAATAATCCATGCTGCTTAGCATGAAATATGGGCAGATAGGTTACTAGAATTTAGAATAATTTTTTCATGTTGAATCTAAAACAACTACAAGCAGATCCCCAAACCATTCATGCCAGCTAGTTCTATTCTTGAGAGTGAAGAGCTATGTCTTTGCACCTATTCAATTCCACCTTCCCCCTTTGTGCCACTACATCCTGACCTGGTTACCCTCCAAAAAATGTACAAAGGATCTGTCAAAATGAAACACACTGGGGTTTTTTAAGCATTCATTCAATTACTGCCCTAATAGAAGGGCTTTCATTGTTTCAAAAAAGCAATATTGCACTGGGTGGAAATATCCTTTTCATATTCAAATACTAGTTTACTATGTAGTTTGACAAATTGCTATCTTATGGCTCTGCTTCTGGTATTTGTGGGGAAAAAAAAAAGACAAAAATTGAGTGAATTCCAAATTTCTGTGTCCCTTTTTTTTCTTTAACGAAAGGATCAGGCAATATTTTCTCTTTTTGTTCTGTTTGTGCTTAACAAAAGCATTTCCTTGCTTCACTGCTTTTATAAACTACAGATCTCTATACAAATACAGTCTTAAATCAACCTGAGAAATGATTGTCGTATTATTCATTTCAAAAGAAAAAACTGGTCCACAATAAGATCGTTGTTTTGTTTACACAGCACATATGAGTACAGATCCTAAAAATTCTTAAATAGCAAACATAACCTTAACCTTAACCTTAAATTGTAGGCTGCCATGTCATAAGAGAACCCAGATAGAAATCAAATGTTATTTACCGCACATTCTTAGAGGACTTTTACTACAAAATAACACAGAAAAAATACATTAGTAATAAATAAAATTTGTTCACAGCGACAAAACCAAAAACACAGGACTGGACTCAAAAGGATGCAGATGTGTATATGTAGGGACTACTTCCAGGGAAAAATTAAAAGTTTAACAGCATTGTGAGTATTAAGCAATTCATGGATTTATAATAAAGCCAAAACATGAAGGCAGCAAGTCAAGGGGGGGCAAAGGTTCTAAAGACAACTGAGCCCAGCTTAAGAGACACGGACAAAATCTGTGTTGAATATTTAAAAACATACCACAGAGAATATATACACTTCCCTTTGTGTAGTCACCTCTTCAATTTTCTCTCACAAGAACACAGCCCTTTTATCTGACACCCACAGGGCCTGTAATTAGTCACTTAACCAAAAAATTCAGTAAAAGCAGAAAATAATAAAAATTGGTATATACGTACCTTAGATATTTTATTTAAATGTAAGGCTTTCAGAATGAATCCACTAATTCAAGTTATATAGTTAATCTTTCTTGAGTAATGATACTCTGCAGTTTCTTTAAATTGCATCAACAACCTAAAAGAAACTTGCAAAGCAATCTACACAGGAAATACTTTATTATTTTCCTCAAATCTTTGATAGTTTCCCTGCTCTCACCTAATTTAACAGAACTTTCAGCAATTCTCCTTGACTATGTCTTTCCAAAGCATTCAATTTATTTTTCAAAGAAACAATAACTCTTTATATTTGCACTCACAAGTCACAGGATTATGTAATATTTAATTAAGTTATGCAATTTTAATTAGAAGTACAAATGGAACAAACAGGTTTTGGAAAAAACTCAATTGACTCTTTGTAACCATACAACTCAAGTGATAGGAGAGCATGTCAGAGGAAAGACTGTCAATCCCAAGTTTTAGGAAGGGAAGGCTGTGTCAGTTAAGTGGATGTTGGTTAAGAAAGCTTTTTCTATAATCTCTAAAGAAGTGATTTTTAAAGTATGTCCTAAGGAAAATTAATTTCAAGAGTGTGATGAAAAACAAGGACTCTGTGGTGAACTAAGTTTGGGAAATGCAGGTTCAAACAAAGCTAAGCAGTTTCCTTTATTGCAGGACACTGACCTCTAAGTAGCTAATGTGCATTTTTAGTTTCCACTGTGGTGCTATAGAATGTAGAGTTTTCCCAGTGCACTTGATTGTGGACTTTGTTTTCCTCAAGAATCTCCTGGAACTGGAATTCCTGGTTACGTCCTGGTGCTTAGACCACCTCCTCCTCCCCCAGTTCCACTGCAACTTATATAATTTACTTTCTAAGACTTCAGTATGGACAGTGTGATATTGCGTGCATGCTAGTTAGTTTTGTTTTTAGCTCTAGGGGCAGTAGGTTGCCCTAAAGAAGACTCCACATTCAGCCCATATCTCACCAGAAAGGTGACACTCCAGAAGCAACCACCAACAAGCACTTCCATTCTCCCTATTTTCATTATAGTATGAGTACGTCCATTGTTCATATTAACACCTAAGACTTTGATTGTTATGTAACAAATGTTAGCAAGTATTTTAATTGGTAAAACTAGTGGCTTACTAACTACTGTGAAGAATCTAGAAATGGCTCTCATAAGTAAAATTTTAAATGGTCAAGAATATGTGGAGTAGCAAACACACTTTAGAGACACTCTCCCCTCTAGTGTGAAAGGAATATAAGAATCCAGAAAGCCTCTCCCCCATGGAGGTGAACTTGACGTTTGATCTCTAAATGGTCCTGAATCTATCTGTTGGTTTAAAAGGATTTGGAGTTGTCTGATAGTTGTGAAAAGAGTAACAATTCAGCCTCTGAATGTTGCCTGGTCTGCCTTGAAGGAACCTTTATGCAAGGTAACAGGACTGGGACTTCCTATCAAGTTCTAAAACAAGTTATATAAAGGTTTCTTTGCTTGCTTGCTAAAAAGTGTTTACTTAATAAATGTTTCTGTGTGCAGCAGTAGTTAGAGACTTGCTTTTATTATAATATAGTAGCAAAGTCTGGGGTAGTAGATAATAGTCACTTACCCCAAATCTCTCCTGAATTATGAACCAAGGGGGGAGAAAAGCAAACAGCAAAACAAATGAAGCAAAAAAACCTAAAGGCTTTGCATGACCATCAACTTACATTCATTCTCAACACTTTTCTCCAAGGTAGAAGAAGAAGTTATCTACCAATCTCTCCTATGATATAAGAGGATGCCCCAAAGTCTTATTAACCCCCCAAAGATTCCCTTTTACCTGTTTCCCAGACTGAGAGCCCCTTCTTACCGCTCTGGATTTTACCAACAGCAATTTTAAAAATGCACTCGCATTAGCTGACAGGGAACGATGCTTCTGGGGAATTTCTCTAGCTCTCATCTTGATATAAACTGGTATAAAATAAGCTAAATGTTTCCTTGGAAAGTTGGAAGACTCTAAATAGATGGGATAAGACATTAATCCAATACTGGGAAAGCAGGGTATTTCCTGATCTTAGATGCTCAGGCACATGGCAGGATCGGCAGAGGGAAGGCCATCTTAAGAACAGATTTGACATAATTGTGTGCTGAAAGCTGTGGATTGAATGATGGGGTGGGGAGGAATCAGGAAGAGCAAATCGAACAATATTAAAAGTGAAAAGAATCCACTGATGATTCTTTCATCAAACAAGCATTACTATAGTAGCTGACAAATGATGGTTTTCATCCAATCATTCCTTTTACATTTATTTGTTGGAATTCTATTCTAAAAAATAACTTTCCCTTCTTATTTGAGTATGGACTCATAGATTCTTATTTTATTCTAACTGTTACTACCATTTATTTTATGAGCTGGTCCCTGAGTCCTTTTGACATATTTCCATCATTCTCTGCTCACTTCTCATTTTCTGGCAAAACAAGCTTTTCCAGGCTTATCTTGTTCTTTTCCTACCCAGCAAGGCAGATTTGATTGATTTTTATGGAAGAATGATGGTTAGAAAAGAAGATGTGATACTAACTGTGCTCATTGTTGCTGTTATTGCTTCTTTATCCTCAAAATGTATAGAGCTAGGAGGATAGATAGATGGATAGATGACAGATTAGATAGATAGCTAGATAAGATAGACATCTATATCTATATAGATATAAAAACCATGAGTTCATACTGGTACCTCCAATCCCAATCCAAGACCACGTGGGTTCATTTTAGGCTTCTACCTTTCCATATTTGTAATTCCCTTCTCCAACAATGAGAAACCTGACCCTCATTATCCACAGAGGTGTATTTATTTTCATAAATCTCAAAGTATCTCCCCACAAAATAGTTATTAATTATAAGAGGAAAAGAATAATTTTACAGGGCATATGACAAAGTGACCACAAATAATAGCACAAGTTATCTTGTGTCCCTGAAAGGAGACATTAAATAGGGCATAGCATCATTTCTGTGGTATTCCTGCCAAAAATATATAATCTAAATCTAATCATTAGGAAACATCAGAGGAACCCAAAATAACTGGCCTGTACACTTCAAAAATGTCAAGGTCATGAAAAACAACTGCTCCAAGTTAAAAGAGAGCACAGAAAATGAGAGTAAAATGCAACTTGTGATCCTGGATTGAATTCCTAGACCACAAAAACTGGTTTTTTTTTTTTCTCTTTGCTACAAGGGGTGTTAGTGGGACAACTGGCAAAATCTGAATGAAATCTTTAGGTTAGATAATAGTATTGTTAATGTCAATTTTTTAATTTTGATAATTGTCTTGTGGTTCTATAAGAGAATGTTCTTGTTTTTAGAAATATACACTGAGATATAAAGGGAAATTAAGTCTGTAACTTACTTGCAAACATTTCAGAAAAGTATATTGCATACACACAGTGTTATGGAATAGGGGGTGGAGTGGAGAGGAGGCTCCTAGGTGATTCTAATGCATGGCCAGCCAGACAAAGAATATAGAGAAGAGGGCTGGGAACAGAATCACAGGAAGTAGCCAGCTTGAATGAGTGGCGACTGGGACTTAGAAAGATAGAAGTAGCAATAAATCATGTAAAAGGAGAGTCAGGAAAGTTAAAAAAGAGAGTGTCAAGCAGGAGGAGAGATGGGTGATTTTCAGTGTTGCACAAAGGTAAACAAGATGAGGTTGGATAAAGAGTTATAGGTTTTGGTGAAATCTAAAATATGACACCAATGAACCTATCTATGAAACAGAAACAAAATGAGGGACATAGATAACAGACTGGTGGTTGCCAAGGGGGAGGGGGAAAAGGTAGGAGTCGGAGTTTGGGATTAGCAGATGCAAACTGGTATACACAGAATGCATAAGCAACAAGGTCCTCCCGTATAGCACAGAGAACTACATTCAATATGCTGTGATAAGCCATGCTGGAAAAGAAGATAAAAAAGAACGTATATATGTATAGCTGAGTCACTTTGCTGTACAGCAGTAATGAACACAACACTGTAATTCAACTATACTTCAATAAAAAATAAATTTAAAAAAATTACAGGTTTTGACAGTTCAGGCATAAAGATACTCATCAACCACATGTATGTTGTAAATATGTGAAGGGTGGATACACATCATGGAAATACAGAAACTCAGATGCTGTCCTCAAGGGGCTTATGTTGTACTGGTTCCCATGGGAAAACAGTACCAGCAAAATCTGTCTCACCTGAGAACATCTGATATCTCCAAATCTGCATCTTCAATGGAGCCTTCTTGAAACCTGTTAGTTCCAGGCCCCTCTATCTGGGTTCCCTCAGATGAATTCTTTGGAAACTGTGGCTCTCCCTGCAGCAGAGAATGAGAGCCTTTGTGGGGAGACCCTACATTCACCAAAGTCAAATCAGATGTTTAGTTTATCTTAATTAAACTAGGTTTAATTAAGATAAGGCCTTAGAAAGATGCTTATGCCGCTCCTGGTACTTTTGTGTGTTAAATGCACCGGATAGTCTTCAGTGCTTCTCTGACTGCATTTTATCTTTGAGGTTCAGATTCTAGGTTTGTCTTCATCATTAAAATTATTCTTTTGTTCACCATTAGTAAGAACCAAATTTTACCTATTCTACAATAAAACACATTTTCAATTTGGCCCAGAAGCTGAGAGGAATGATGACACTGTTCTTTCATGCTGCCTGATAATTTTATTTGATTTTGTAAAGTTTAGGACACTTGGGCTAGGGATCCTTGAGCAACAAATCCAAAGTTCCGGTTCTTACCTTTTAAGCAGATACTCCAAAGACAATTCCCAGTTTCCTAACAGAGCAATGTAGGTTGGAAGGAGGGGCTGAATAAGCAAAGGCATTTCACTTTGTTGTCCAGATAATAATAATTGATGATAAGGAGTAATACTTTACCTTTTACAAAGCTCTTTCAAGTGTGTTCTTATTTGATCTCACAACCTTGTAGTAACCTGAATAAATAAATTTTCAAATCAAAAGCCACTGAAAAAAGTGATTTTTGTTTCCAGATTCCTTTATCTCCATAAACCAATCTGTGTTGGAAGAGGCTAGCACACTAGTTCAAGCCCCCAAGGCAAGAAATCCACCCATAAATCAGATTAGGAAATGCAATAATCTAAAGAAAAGGATGTTAACTAATAATGTGATTCACCTGATGCTTAGCAAATTATTTATTTTAACCTAATACCAAACTATTTGGTTTCTTGCACACTCCTTTGCCTTCATGAAAGCCAAAGACAGACACGGTCCTACTTTTTCTGGGGCAATCTCCTGCCACTGATGACACATAGAAGCTTTAATTAAAACGACTATTAACATAGAGATTGGAAGGAGTTTGGGGGTTTTTTTAGTCTCATTTACTTTGAGCCTGCTGTAGAAATGTTAATGCCAGCGTGTTTGCCTAGTACAGCCATATCTCAGAAAAAAACGTCCAAATATTTAAAGGCTGACTTCTTTTGGTTTTTGGTTTAAAGAAAGACAGAAAAGAAAAGCAACTGATAGGTTTTCACAGTCTGTTAGCACACAGACAGATCTGTTCTTAGAAAATGATTAGTTTTTTGGAGACGTGATAAAACTGCCATAGAGATCACAAAGAAATTTTTAGTCATTAACTTTTCTTTTTTTTCCAAGGAAGAGAATCAATATTTTATATCTCTCTAAATACACATGCAGAATTTTACATCTCTAAATACACATCTGAATTTTACAGATTCATTCTACGTGTCCACAGAATGAAAGATAACCTGTGTCTATAGGTACCATCCTTACATAAATGCTATGGGATTTGTGCTCTCAAATTATTTTTGATACAATAATTATCGGCTTCTGATTGTCACCCAACATATTGAGAGGCACAAAATTAATAATAAGTTAAATATTCAATCATTTGTGACACAAATACTTATTGAGGGCCTATGCAATGAAAACAAAACAAAACTTCACAGAGCCTCCAATTCAATAGGGGGAACAAGACATATATACAAATAACAATAATATAAAACCAAAAGTGACGTGCAAGAAGATATAAAAAGTACCACTGGATGGTTAAATCTCATAGTTAATAAATACAAAACCTGGGCTTCCCTGGTGTCGCGGTGGTTAAGAATCTGCCTGCCGATGCAGAGAACATGGGTTTGACCCCTGGGCTGGGAAGACCCGTGTGCCACAACTACTGAAGCCTGCACGCCTAGAGCTGGTGCTCCACAACAAGAGAAGCCATCGCAATGAGAAACCTGCGTACCGCAACGAAGAGCAGCCCCCACTCGCCACAGCTAGAGAAAGCCCGTGTGCAGCAAGGAAGACCCAACGCAGCCAAAAATAAATAAATAATCAAATAAATCTTTATAAAAAAAAAACAAAAAAATAAATACAAAACTTCACCCCTTCCTTTTATGTTGCTGATATTTCTAAATAATGTAGACGTCATAATTTAAAAACAACCAATTATAATACCGAAAATGTTGTCTTAAACCAGATACCCACTTACTCAAAAGATTCTGATAATCCCAACCCAGGAGATAAGGCAAGCCCAAAATCACTGTCTTGGTTCTCCATGTTAAAACCAAATTATATTTTTAAAAATTTAATAATAATGCAATCACAAAAAAGTAGAAAATATCTATTTAATATTACATGACTAAAGCAGCTAAGGTATGATGTATGGGATTTTGTTTAAACATTTTTGGGCATCTTTTTGAGAAACTGATGTTTTAATTAAACTTACCAATTTTAAATAAAATGTAAAATAAAGGAAAAAAAGGAAATCTCGCAAATCCACGTGCCCTATGAACACGGGAAGTATAAGTTCTCCATTACGACATTCACTAGCTCATGTACAGATACCTACACTGCCTCCTGGGTCAACGCAGAAAAAAATGGAATAGAAAATGCTTTGTTTAGAATTCTGCCTCTGTGGTGCACTAACTGTAAACTTGGCAAAGTTGCTCCACTGAAGTCTCTAAGCTGCAGTGAGAGTAACAATGCACCTACTTCATAGGACAGTTAAGGAAATTCACTGCAATAATGCATTAAAGCAGTTACACTGTGTCAGGCACACAGTAAGTGCCCAATAATGATAACTACTAATATTATTCTCATCATATGATTGTAGTATGCTGCATTTGTACCATTCAAACTTCTTTCATCTTCCTTCCTTCAATTTGAGGAAAGCCTTTTAGTTATTAGTATTTCTGGGGTCCAAAACTTTGGAGGACAGAGTGAAATGACAGAACTATCATCAGGCAGTATTTGCCACTCCCCAGCTCAACAAAAGCAAGCGAGAAAGGGACGTGGCTAGAAGAATGATCAGCCACTCCAGCACTGGCAGCAGAGAGCTTCCACTAGCCTATACTTGGCAAGGGTTCTCAGGTCTCCATTTGGTGATACCAAGTGTAGCCATCATCCCACATGTTATATCTCTCTACCAGTTGTCTAAAATACAGTTCCCCAAAGGTACAGTGATGACAATACACAAATGCTTGCCACCAAAGCAATTTAGATCCCAAACAGAATGCAATTCTCATCCTCACTACAAGAAAAATATAATTTCTAATGATGCTCTCTAGTAGATAATTGTCCTGTGTTTGTGAAAATCTTTCAATTACATTCTAAAATAATAATGCTTTCTAAGCTTGATAAGACAGACAAAATCAATCTGACTTTCTAGTGTTGGATGTATACAATGAAGTAGACAATGGGACATGCCAAAAATAATTAAGTTGTGAAAACCATCAGAAAAGCCAGACAGGAACTATCACCGAATTAACTCAGTCTCAGAATCACAGAGTTCGCAAACACCAGCTAAAATTCATGACCATGCTGTAAATAACAGAGTAAATCTAGTCACTCCTTCGTTGATATGCTGTAAATATACCAAGTTAAGAATTGTCATTCATTTACTTATTCAATTCCTCTGAATCCAACTGTATCTAATTTCAGATGTTTGAAAATCATTGTATGTTTGTTTGAAATCTCTTTTTTCCAATATATATATATATTTATTGACGTATAGTTGATGCAGTGTTAATTTCTGCTCTACAGCAAAGTGATTCAGTTATACATATATAATGAAAACTCTTTACATAGACTTAAAATGTGTGTTCTATGAAAAGAAAAAGGAAGTTGCAAGATGGATCGGTTTGTATGAATAGGCCAGATAGAAACCACATTAAAACCCTGTCATCTGGACTTCCCTATTGGTCCAGTAGTTAAGACTCTGTGCTTCCAATGCAGGGGGCATGGGTTCAATCCCTGGTCAGGGAACTAAGATCCCACTTGCTGAGTGGTGTGGCCAAAAAACAAAACAAAACAGAACAAAAAACAAAACAAAACAAAACTCTGTCACCTCAGTCAAGGAAAATAATTCCACAAAATTTCAAATTTGCTTTTATAATAATTCTGAGCATCAGAAGCTAAGGAACTTGGTGAGAAAGAGGCAATTAATATCCTTTTCCTTGAACAGAAAAAAGTCAACAGTGATGTGAGGTACAGAAGGTTATTGTACAAAAAATGACTGTGGCTTCTCTTCCACTGTCACATAAAGGATACCCAGTTTTATCCTAGTCAGGAGAAAAAAATTAGGAAATGGGAAATACTAAAGTGAAAAAAAGTAACTATTTGAAGGATAAAAATAATTCCTTATTTCTGCTAAATTGAAAACAGAATAAATCCTCCTATCAGGGTTTTGATTACAAATCATCTGAAGCAAAGGAACAACCATCTGATGTCTATACATTCATCTAAGGGAAATGCAGAAAAGGGAAATGCAATGACAATCCCAATCCCATTCCTACTGAAATTATGCATGGCCTAGAAAATTTTTTATTCTTAAAATTAAAAGTCCTAGTGAGGCTAGGAAAATCTTGCATTAGACATAGCAACTGATATTTTTACTAAACTCTTTCCAGATTTCTTATATCTTCAGTTCTTTCCATAAGATGTACAGTCTGAAGATCTGTCTTCAATTCAGAATAAGCATGTTACTGACACCTGAGCCACAGTCTCAGCTCCTGTAACACAGGAATGATAGTACCCTGTTCAACTTATCCTCTCTCTCCCTCCAACTCACTCTCACATTCACAACTATAAGAAGCTTAACAATTACCCCCAACTTTCCTAAAATGTGCTCCATGAAAAAATAGGTCCCATAAAGAAACAAATCTGTGAAAAGTAGCATTTTACACCCCTGTCCCGAGAAGCCATGTGTAGATTAGTTATTAAAGGCTCTAAGAAACCTTACTGTAAAGAAACTTCTCTAAACCAGAATTTTTCAAAGTTATTTGATCATGGAACTCTGTTCCCAGGCATACGCTTTGTTCCCAAGGGGACACTGTGGCAAATATTGCATGAATCCATGAATCAGTAAATGCACCTGATCACCTCTACCAAGGTCTCAGACACAGTGCTCAGGAATTTTTTTACAAGACTCTGATGCCAGCCTTGAGAACCAAGTCTATAAAGAGACAACAAATGACCTCATCACAGATATGATCAATTCTACCTTATTTTCAATTTGAACAAAACTTTTGGCCCAATGGCTCCAAAATCAGTCATCTAAACAGGTTATTAATCACTATTTTGAAAATTCACAATCTAACATTTTTTAGATTTTCAGAAAAGTCCTAAGTGATAATTACCACCCGTTAAACACTCCTTTTACTGGGTTCTTAACATTTACATAGGAGTTTTCCCAGACCATCCATGATAGGTCCTTTGAGAGGGAGTGTGTCTTGGCAGTTTTAGTTACACTAGGTGCAAAAGTCTAGGACTCTAGTGTTTTCCTCAGGGTTGTGTCAAAACTGAAAAAATGATATTCAAACTCACACACACACAAAAAGTGATTTATATTAAATATTAGTCTACAATGCAAAATATAACCACCGATGAGGTAGACATTCAGATCAGTGCATTTCCTTTCCCACTTGGGAAATGTTATTCAGTCTGATACGACAAGCCATATGTCTTTTGATAGGCAACCTAATGAATAAAATATTGTGTAATCATGTAATACAGCACTGTGCTACTATGAAAAGAAACAGAGTGATCTTCAGGTTCTATCATTAGGTGGAAAAAGCAAGGGTTCAAAAGAGTGTGTCTATTATACTATATTTGTGTAAGAATGGAAAAGGATTTATGTATAAATATTCACATATTTGTCATTTATTTTTATATGTATGTATATATATTTGTTTATATTTTCAAAAAGAAACAAACTAAGCAAACAAATAAGATAAACTAAAACTTAATTTTAAAAATTAGTTTTTTAAATATGTATAGTGAACAGGAATGATCTCTCCAAATGTACTTTATTTTATAGTTTTGATTTCAGAATCATGTACAAGTTTTAGATCATTAAAAAACAAAGTTAGGACTTCCTAGGTGGCGCAGTGGTTAAGAATCCACCTGCCAATGCAGGGGACACGGGTTCGATTCCTGCTCCAGGAAGATCCCACATGCCATGGAGCAACTAAGCCCATGTACCACAACTACTGAGCCGGTGCTCTAGAGCCCGTGAGCCACAACTATTGAGCCCATGTGCTACAACTACTGAAGCCTGTGTGCCTAGAGCCCGTGCTCTGCAACAAGAGAAGCCACTGCAATGAGAAAACTGTGCACCACAATGAAGAATAGCCCTCGCTTGCCACAACTAGAGAAAGCCCGTGTGCAGCAACAAAAACCTAACGCAGCCAATAAATAAATAAATTTTTAAAAAAACAACAAAAAAAGTTAGATCAAAAGGAAAATAGTAAGGCAATCCCTGAAAATATAAAACAAACTTAAATAAATGAACCTAATTGTACATGAAGTTGAATTTAACATACCAAATATTGTCTAACACCCCAATGGGAAATCAAAAGAACCACAAAGAAATCTTGAAAACTGTATTTAGTAGTCCTGTTATTTATGGTACTATCATTAGAAATTATGTTAGTTTCTAGGAATAATGGAATTAAGTTAATTAGGGAAATTCACTTAGAATTTCTCATGATGACATAAAGGAGATAATTATTGTGAAAACATTCACCATTCATTGCAGTGATTCTTAACCAACAATTGCTTCAAGGTATGAAATTATGGTGTCCACATAACAAATAATTGTAATGCCTTAAGTGGCAAAGATAGAATCTCATTTATCTTTGAAACTCCCACACAACCTGGAATAGTATATAGTTGCACTTAAATAAACGGTTACTGATGAATGAATAAATATTTGACCAATATTGCTCAGTGACTACATATAAAATTACTTTAAAAATCTGTTTCAGGTTTGTAACTTTGCAGAATAGTTTAGCATTTTGGACAACTATGTTATTCCCAAAGCACTAAAGAGAAGACCACTATTATCTGTCCCTATTGCCAGAAGCGAAGACTGCCTTAGAGCTAAGAAATCAACAAGCCAACTATCATTACAACATACTACATGGGTCTGTCCAAATCTTTATATTGTGTTAGAATAATGGCAAAAATCAGCTTGGAAATCTTAGGATTACATAGAGATATACAAAGAGAACATCTCTTTTTCCCCTTTCTTTCATCATAAGTATTGAGGGCCTGCTATGTGGAAGACTTTCCCCAGATTCCTTTATTATAGTAGGTTACTTCAATGCTGGCAGAAATTCTGAAAAAATTCCACTGCAGGACAGAATATAACCTCTGCAGATTTAGTGGGACAAGGGCATTGCCACCCTACATGGTCAGCCAACTTAGGTTTCCTCAGATTTAACTTAAACCAGGCCCTCTGCTCCCAAGTCCAGTTCTAAGGCTGAATCTCATAATTCCAGACTGTCTCAGGAGGAAGCAGATGTTTAAAATTGGCCAGAATCCAAGGTCTCGGCCCCATGACTATTGTTCTTTATCAAGGTGAATTCCCATTGTGTTTTGGAGCAGGCTAAATGGGCATCACATAGTACACTGCGTTTTTACTCATAATACGTTATGCAGTTTGGGGTATGCACAGAGATTATCAAGTAATGTAGCACACTTTATATTCCTACTCACCATCATGATTCTGAGTCAATTTCACATGGTGCCACCTTTTTTCCCCCATCATCACCCCCCCCCCCAGCAAAATCTGTGGGAGCACGATGTGAAAGCACCGCACTCCATGCCCCTCACGGTCCCTAATTTTAAGAAACTTTTCAAAACACAGACCAGAAGTGGCAATATAAACATTTATTAAGTGCTGACTTGGCACTGAGGACTCTGCAATGGAAGGCAGAAAAGAAGCATGAAATATGTTTCCTGCTCTCAAGATTCTCACCACATTGTGGGGGAAATGAGACTCACAGATGAAACGACAGGAAAATAACCTGACACTGAGCTTTGTAACTTCAAGTGCTTTCAGAGTTGAGCCTTCAGTATTAAGCAGAACCAAGTGCCCGACACTGTACAAAGCACCTTCCCTATGGCCAGCTCACTAATCCTCACACAACCCTATAATGCAGGTTTTATGCTCCCCCATTTTAGAGTCGAGGAAGCTAAATAACTTGCTCCAGTCACACAGCAGGAACGAGTCACGGCCAGGATTTGAATTCAGAACTACTTTTGACCCCAAAACATTTCCACTTGGCCACAGCCTCCGGTGCTGACAGTGGCACAAGTCGTCGCAGTTCATAAAGGCTTTCTTAGAAGGGAGAGAGTCACATGGGACTTCAAGCGAGGCATATTAAGGAAAGGTCCAGGGTGAACAAATTCTTAATGCTTTCAAGTTAGGGGAAAGCAGTTTTCTCACAAAAAAACGGTTTGCTTTTTGTGAACAGTGCAAGTAACATGAACGTGTAGATCGTTTAGTCTTTTTTCCAGCCTGCTCTCCTGTTAATTAGCTGTTACCACCTTGACCCTAAAAGTGAAAGACTGTTGATCAGCCAGAACTTCAAATGTGCTGCTACCAACTGGAACCATTCATCTGTCCCTCCCTAGCAGCATCTGCCTCCCGACTGAGCGAGGCATTCGTGCCGTTATTTTACAAGATATTATACAGGGCACAGTAGCAATTTTGAAAGTAAAACAAAAATTGTTTTTAATCCACATGGCAGGCTCATTGTACATTTCACCTAAATGTTTTCCAACAGATCAAATCCATTGTAATCTCGAAAAGATCTTGTCGGGTAAAGTCGTAAGATAAGTTTACCTTCAGAGAGAGTCATATATCTAGACACCTACATATAAATTTTTTTTAATGCAGCATCCTAAGTGCAACTCCTTTCCCATAAAAAGTGATTTCAGACAGGTACTCAAAATTTTGGCTCCAATGTTTTAAACATGTTGTGACAACTTCATTTGTCAAGCACAATGCTCTGAGCACACTAGTTAGTAGATTACTAGCACCACCACCTTGACCACCTTGACCACCTGGACCACCCCTCATTGTCTTGCGCTACCTGTATTACATATGTGATTATGTTTTTATTTATTTGTTAACTTGGGACTATCTCTCCCATTGGACTGTAGATCATTTTATTCACCATCAGTGTTACCAGTGTTTAAAACAGTATCTAACCCACTCCTAAATATTTGTTGAAGAAATTAATCATTTCCATACCCAGAAACACAGTCGATATAGCTCTCTTAGTCAGTGATTTCTTAACAGCTCTTGATTGCTCACTGTAACCAACAAGATTTTCTATAAACCAACTAGATTTAAGCCAAATAAATTTTTGCTTTCTGATTTTTCAAGTGATTATTTAAATCGTGAAGGATTTGTGAAAAATTATACTTTATGAAGTAATGTTTTGTATTTCTTTTGCTAAGTAGTTACCATTTCCCACTCTGTAAATACACCTTCCAATGTCACTTTACTCTGCTTTTGTAATCCTGCTAAACTCTTTTGTGCCCCTAAAACGAATGATAGAGATTAGATAGATAGATAGATAGATAGATAGATAGATAGATAGATATAGAGGAAAGAGCAGAAAGATGCCCAACAGGTAGCCATAATCTTCCCAAGGTTTCAGATTTAATGACATAAGAGGAAAGCATGGTATATATCTTGTCCTTTTTTTTGGCCACCCTGTTTCTAGCGGGGTGGAAATCAAAGAATTCCTTCACTTTATTTTCTCCTGAGCCTCTGAATATGTAAGTGCCAAAGGTAAAGCAGACAAATTCTGAGACATTAAGACAAAATGACTCAGTGACTTTGCCAGAGAAAGCAACAAGGATAACTTCATTGGCTACAGCCACAAAAAACTGCATAAGCTTCAAAAATCTTTGGGGGAAAAATCATTCCTTCAATCAACCTATGTTTTCAGAGTTGATGAAATAAAAAAGAAAGTAGTTTGCACAGACAGACCTTCTCTGCACATCTCCCAGAGATCAAGGACTTTAAAACAACTGCCACATATCGTAGCCAGTATTAAATGAATTACTTGCAAAGGCTAATCTACTTGTACATTTGAACAGAGTCATGAATCTTTCATTTAAAATAAATTAGGCACTTGGGGAAATGCAAGAATTGTTTATGCACTCATTACAGATGCTATCACACATTCTCTATTAAAAAAATCCAGTATCATTTATTATTCAGCACAAACTTCCCCACATGATAATAATGAAGATAACATCAACAACAAAAATTTTAAAAAGAGCTAATACCTTTGAGAGTTTATCACATGCCAGGCATTGTGCTAATCACTGTTTGACACATATTAGCATGTTTAGTTCTAATCAGAATTCACTAACTTGTGGTCCTATCATTGCATCCATTTTTTGGATAAGGAAACTGATGATTGGGAAAATAACTTGACCAAGGTCACACAGATGGTAAATGGAGCAATCTGAATTTGAACTCAAGCAGTCTAACACTTGAGCCAGAGAGCTAAGCTCTTAATAAACTATAGTTAAAGCCTAAGAATTTCCATTCCTTTGAACCACATGTCACTTTCTTTCTAATCCAGACTTTTCTACCTAAGATGGCCAGAAAATCTCTAAACCAGAGCACATCCTCATAGGTAGCACACCAGTTCTCAACATTCTTTTTCCTGGTTCAGCCTGGAAGCAGTAATACACACACTGAAACAGGCCAGAGGAATGAGGGGCAACAGCTGTGGCCACGGGGAAAGCAGAGTTCACTGCTTCACAGTTGCACGTGCTCAACTTGCCACAAATTACATTAAGATCTCAAAAGAGGTGTGAACTACGTGGGCTGAAAATCAGTAATTCTATTATGCCAAATACCCTGCAGTACTGAGCCTCAAAAAAGAAAAGTTTAATGTTCACATAATATATCATTTTAATTTGGTTTGGCTATATAAAATGATGCATTAAGCCCACACAGATGTCTAAATCCCCAACTGTGCTGGTTTACTGGTGTTTAATAATGATTCATCTGACACACATTCTCACAGCTTCCTTACCCATTTATCTATAACTGGTCTAATCACTGCCCGTGTTTGCCTTCAGTTCAGACTACCTATGGAATGCTTTCTCAGGTTTTCCTAGTGAAAATCAAAACATTTTCAGTTAAGCTGTGGTTGAATAAAACAGCAAACCAATTCCCAGTATAATATTTACAAACATGGTACACAGACATGGTTAGAGTGTCCAGGTAAGATTTATTCAAAAAGTGCCTTGAGTCAATTAACGGGATTCACCTGGAAACAAAACAAAATGACCTTGAAGGAAAAGCACCCATCTTAATAAAATGCTCACAGATAAAGGATGATGATAACAGTTTCATTTAGTCACAGCACTTACTATCACAGATTGATTTTCAATATCACTGTATAAAATCCAAAGCCAGGCCCAAAGAATTACCCAAGCAAATGTAATAGAGCATATAAAAATTGGGAAGAGTTTATTGTGATTGAAACTCAAAATCTAAATTTGTTTCTGGAGTTAATAACTAAAACTGGACTTGCTTACTAACATTTCCCTAACAATATCAGCTTGGGAAGGGGAGAAGCAGTAAAAGTAAACACTGAAATAATGAGCATTATGTTTTGCTACAGGAGACCCTTTTGCCTTGGCTGCCGGGGAGCTTAAAAATAAATATTAGTACTCATTCTCAATGAATATGTTAGCCTAGGTTTGGGAGGCATGTTTGTTTCCCTCTCCCTCAATAATTGTTTGAAATTTTATTTCTGATTGCATATACCTCTTTTTTTGTAAACCACTTTATATTTTTTGGAGGTAAATTATAAACAAATTAGGATGTATCAATGGTTGTGGAGAATGAGGAGTGGAATCAGAACTTTAAACAACTTCTTGACAAAAACAGTTATAGAAATCTTTAGTACAGCCAGGTGCTAAACGTATTTTTTTAAGGTTTTGATGAAATTAGCATAACTGACTCATATAGAGAGGGCTAACATTCCATTGATACAATGGTTTCCTTTACTTTAACAAACAGTGATATGTAATTAACATCTTTTCTTTGCACCTTTTCAGTGAAACTTCACATCAGTAGGCTCTTTTGCTGGTATAATACATGTAATTTTGAATACATGTATTGAATCACACATGTATATGTGAGTTGTCTCTGTTGAGAATGGTAATTCTTGATATTCTGTATGGGTTCTTGACTTCCAAAACCACTTTATAACTAACAGCTAGCAGTTATCAGAAGAGAATATAGACAAATGAGGGGGGTAGGACACTTTTTGGTTCAATTTCTAGGTTTCTACAGAATTTTATTTCCTTACTGTGTGTAGTGGGCTGAATGGTGACCTCCAAAGATATCAGTCCCCTGGAACCTGTGACTATTACCTTATATGGTAGTTTTTGCAGGTATGAATAAATTAAGGATTTTGAGATGAGGAGATTATTCTGGGTTATCCTGGTGGGTACTAAATGCCATCACATGTATCCTTATAGGAGAAAGGCAGAAGGGATAAGATACACAGTCCACAGAGGAGAAGGCAATGTGAAGACAGAGGCGGAGACTGAAGTGATGCAGCCACAAGTCAAGGAATGCCCACAGCCATCGGAAGCTGGAAGAGGCAAGGAACAGATTCTCCCCTAGAGACTCTGGAGGGACTGTAGCCCTGCTGAGACCTTATTTCAGGCTTCTGGCTTCCAGAGCTTTGAGAAAATACATTTTTGTTGTTTTAAGTCACCAATTTTGTGATAATTTGTTATGGCAGCCTCAGGAAACTAATACACCATGCAATCCCTTTGTACTATAATCTATGCTATGTGTGAAATACGCCAAATAACCAGTTCCTTGTATGAAAGTTTCAACAGCATAGATTTGAGCCCCACAGTGGAAACTTCAAAACTGACGTAGCCAAATGAAGTAGGAAGAGCACTAGAAAGTTCATCTTGATATCTGGATTCTCTACCAGGTTCTAATCAGCCAGATGACCCTAAGACAAATCATTTCCCTTTTCTAAGCCACATCAGTGAAATAAGAGCCCAGCTGATCTTCAATGCCACTTGCTCGCGTTGATAGTCTACAATTTTCATTCGAAATGTCTTAACATTTAAAGCACAAAAATTTACTCATTTTAGGGCATTTATTAATTCTAATAATGTGTTGTCTTTAAATTGCAAGGGTATAAGTACTTCCTGGTTTCCAAAACATTTTTAAAGACAACGTTTCATCTGACACATCAATCCTCATAGTAACATCCAAGTTTTCAAATTTCTACTTTCCTCTTTAGAAAAACAGATCATTATTTATATTACAGCTTCTTTCATGTTTCCTAATCTGATTCTATTTTTTAATTCAACAAAATCATCATCAATATTGAGGAACATTTTAAAATTCTTCCATCTAAAGTGAAAAATTTCATTTGTATAGATACTTTCTAATCTTTATCTTCATAGATCTATTTCTATTTCACAGTATCTACACATAGTGAGCTGTTTACTTGGCATTGCAAAGCTACAAAGTTCCCATTGCTCACCTGAAAGACCTTCTTATGTTGAAGAAGCAGATGCCTTATGAAACTGGTTAGAGGCTTTGGGGTACAACTCAGTTTTTAGAAGGCAGATCAGCAATCATTCTATGAGGTTTTTGTAGCAAAGGCTGCCCTCTGTTTCAGTGTTGCAAAGGGCACCACAGTCAGCAAAATGCTCCAGTCTCATTCTTGGAATATTAACACTGGAGAGATAGAAGACCAGAGCAAGGAGGCAGAGCCTCAGCTATAAATCAGCAGGAAAGGGGTCCTCCATCATGTTACTGCACACTCACCAGAAGTTCCAGACTGTTGAGAAAATTCAGATGCTAAAAGTATATGTGGCAGGAATGAACTGAGAATAAATAAATACAAAAACAAACAGTGTATAAGCAATGGTTTAAAATATGTGAAAATGGACAATTTACCCCTGAGGTTCTTAAATGTCCCTCTTGTAGGGCATTTGGGACCTATGTATATGAAAAATTATTCTTTGATTACCTAAATGTCAAATTTAGGCATCTTATATTTTATGTACTAATTTGTCAACCCTACCCTCTTTTACCAAAATTTAATTTGACCTCAAATATGCACATACACATGTACACACACACACACACACCCTGACATTTAATGGGAAAAAAGAACAGCCCATCTTCATAAAATCAAGGTCATTATCACTCTTAACAGTAATAACTTACTTCTGAATCATAACATCAACTTAATTTTCTCGTGTTTTCTGTCATCAAACATCTCACTCCTACTTTTAACAACCCCCATCCTCTTATTGCTTCTTTTGAAGGAAAGAAATTGTTAAACTGACTATCTCTTCTATGTGTTTAAAATATTCTTTTCCAGACACCCAGGGATCATCTCTGAGTGTGTTAAGCATCCTACAACTGTCAGCCCAAGTGACTCCATCAGCTCTCCTATTTCAGTAGGTGTTTATTAAATCGCTATTACATACACACATGAGCTGTATCGTACAGTTGTGGATGTTCCCAGTTTTTATCAGAAAATGGACAGTCTGAGTTGAAGAAATGTGTATCACTTGCCCAGCTGAAAAGAAGCCTTCAGTCCCCGGCATCTGCTGGCACTGCCCTCTGTGATAGTCCACTGTCCTGGCCACCAGCCTTAACCACCCCCCTTCTCAGGAGATTTGCCTGGAGCCACCTTCTCTGTCCCCTTTGCCCAGTTAACCAGTCTCAGGCTTACCTGACCACCTCCCTCATGTTACACACTCTCATGGCATCACATAGGTTTTCATCTAATTGTGTCAGTTGATATTTATGTGTGTCTTTTTTTTTTAATTGGAGTATAATTCCTTTACAATGCTGTATTAGTTTCTGCTGTACAATGAAGTGAGTTGGCTATATGTATACATATATCCCCTCCCTCTTGGACTTCCCTCTCACCCACCCCCAAACCACCCATCTAGGTCATCACAGAGTACCAAGCTGAGCCTTCTGTGCTTTATAGCATGTTCTCACTAGCTATCTATTTTACACATGGTAGTGTATATATGTCATTCCTAATCTCCCAATTCGTCCCACTTTCTCCTTCCCCCTCTGTGCCCACATGTCTGTTTTCTATGTCTGCGTCTCTATTCCTGCCCTGCAAATAGGTTGGTCTGTATCATTTTTCTAGATCCCACATATATGTGTTAATATATGATATTTGTTTTTCTCTTTCTGGCTTACTTCACTCCGTATGACAGACTCTAGATCAATCCACATCTCTACAAATGACCCAATTTCATTCCTTTTTATGGCTGAGTAATATTCCACTGTATATATGTAGCACATCTTTACCCATTCATCAGTTGTTGAACATTTAGGTTGCTTCCATGTCCTGGCTATTGTAAACAGTGCTGCAATGACACTGGGGTACATGTGTCCTTTTGAATTATGGTTTCCTAGGGTATATGCCCAGTAGTGGGAATGCTGGGTCATATGGAGGTTCTATTTTCAGTTTTCTATGTAACCGCCATACTGTACTCCACAGTGGCTGTAAAGCAATCTATAGACTCAATGCAATCCCTATCAAATTACCAATGGCATTCTTCACAGAATTAGAACAAAAAGTTTTACAATTTCTATGGAAACACAAAAGACCCCGAACAGCCAAAGCAATCTTGAGAAAGAAAAACGGAGCTGGAGGAATCAGGCTCCCCAACTTCAAACTATACTACAGAGCTACAGTAATCAAGACAGTATTGTAGTGCTGGGAAAATTGGACAGCTACACATAAAAGAATGAAATTAGAACACTTCCTAAAACAATACACAAAAATAAACTCAAAATGGATTAAAGACCTAAATGGAAGGTCAGACACTATAAAACTCTTAGAGGAAAACATAGGCAGAACACTCTATGACATACATCAAAGCAAGATCCTTTTTGATCCACCTCCTAGAATAATGGAAGTAAAAACAAAAAAAAAACAAATGGGACCTAATGAAACTTAAAAACTTTTGCACAGCAAAAGAAACCATAAACAAGACAAGAAGACAACACTCAGAATGGGAGAAAATATTTGCCAATGAAACAACTGACAAAGGATTAATCTGCAAGATACACAAGCAGCTCACACAGCTCAATATCAAAAAAGCAAATAACCCAATCCACAAATGGGTGGGAGACCTTAATAGACATTTCTCCAAAGAAGACATGCAGATGGCTAACAAACACTCAACATCACTAATCATTAGAGAAATGCAAGTCAAAGCCACAATGAGGTGTCACCTCACACTGGTCAGAATGGTCATCATCAAAAAATCTAGAAATAATCAATTCTGGAGAGGGTGTGGAGAAAAGGGAACCCTCCTGAACTGTTGGTGGGAATGTAAATTGGTACAGCCACTATGGAAAACAGTATGGAAGTTCCTTAAAAACTAAAAATGGAACTACCATATGACCCAGCAATCCCACTACTGGGCATATACCCTGAGAAAACCATAATCCTAAAAGATACATGTACCATAATGTTCACTGCAGCACTATTTACAATAGCCAGGACATGGAAGCAACCTAAATGCCCATCAACAGATGAATGGATAAAGAAGATGTGGCATATATATACAATGGAATATTACTCAGCCATAAAAAGGAATGAAATTGAGTTATTTGTAGTGAGGTAGATGGACCTAGAGTCTGACATACAGAGTGAGGTAAATCAGAAAAAAAAAAATAACATATGCTAAAAAAATGATACTGATGAACCCAGTGGCAGGGCAAGAATAAAGATGCAGATGCAGAAAACAGACTTGAGGACACAGGATGGGGGTGAGGGGGGGTTAAGGGGAAGCTGAGACGAAGTGAGAGAGTAGCACTGACATATATATACCACCAAATGTAAAATAGATAGCTAGTGGGAAGCTGCTGCATAACACAGGGAGATCAACTCCCGATGACTGGTGATGACTTAGAGGGGTGTGACAAGGAGTGTGGGAAGGAGTCAAGGGAGGGAGGGGATATGGGGATATATGTATAAACACAGCTGATTCACTTTGTTGTACAGCAGAAACTGGCCCAACAGTGTAAAGCAATTTTATTCCCATAAAGAGCTTAAAAAAATAAAATAGTATGGTACTGGCACAAAAACAGAAATATACATCAATGGTACAGGATAGAAAGCCCAGAGATAAACTCATGCACATACGCTCACCTAATTTATGACAAAAGAGGCAAGAATATACAATGGAGAAGGGACAGCTTCTTCAATAAGTGGTGCTGAGAAAACTGGACAGCTACATGTAAAAGAATGAAATTAGAATACTCCCTAACACCATACACAAAAATAAACTCAAAATGGATTAAAGACATGAATGTAAGACCGGACACTATAAAACTCTTAGAGGAAAACATAAGAAAAACACTCTTTCACATAAATCACAGCGAGAACTTTCTTGACCCACCTCCTAGAGTAATGAAAATAAAAATAAAAATAAACAAATGGGACCTAATTAAACTTAAAAGCTTTTGCACAGCAAAGGAAACCATAAACAAGACAAAATGACAATTCTCAGAATGGAAGAAAATATTTGCAAATGAAGCAACAGAAAAAGGATTAATCTCCAAAACACACAAACAGCTCATGGAGCTCAATATCAAAAAAACAAACAACCCAATCAAAAAATGGGTAGAAGATCTAAATAGATATTTCTCCAAGGAGGGCATACAGATGGCCAAGGGGCACATGAAAGGATGCCCAACGTCACTAATTATTAGAGAAATGCAAATCAAAACTACAATAAGGTATCACTTCACACCAGTCAGCATGGCCATCATCACAAAATCTACAGTAAGTCCTGGAGAGGGTGTGGAGAAAAGGGAACTCTCTTGCACTGTTGAGGGTATGTGTCTCTTTAATTAATGTCTTCCTCTCCCTTAACACTTTAATTTTGTGGGCAGGACCCCAGAACCAAGCTCAGTGTCTAACATAGGTGGGCAGTCCATAAATATTCTGTATTAAAGAAATAAACAAATGAAGGAAATAAAGATCTTTCTTAAGCACTGACCTAGAGGGACTCTCGGGATGTAAATAAAGTGTTGTCTTCATTTCTGCCCCTCAAGGAGAACTTTCCTTCCCCATCAACAAAGTGGGCCTGTTCCACTGAAAATCACATCAAACCCTGGTACAAAGACATTTTAACCTCTGAAATCTAATAGTGAATTTGCTATAATTTCCCTTCTTTTTTACTCACTGCATATGCAGCAATAAGTTTGCACTTCACTGCTCCCATCACTTAGCACCAGGAAGATCTTGAATGTGAAGTTTTAAGTTAACACACATGGAGAAAGAGAAATAAAGGAGGGGTGAAAATGAGGGAGAGTGGGAAGGAAGGAAAGCTTAAAAAGAAAATAATTTAAAAATTCACATTCCTACCTTATCTGAATATTTTATTTTAACTAAGCTATTTTAGGAACCAAAGGCTAGAAAAGGACTATTTCTAGATGTGTTAATGGCCTCATGATTTCCTTTAATGTTCTGCAGCAACAGCTAGTTTAGTAGTAAGCACTTTCATGTTCACTGGCCAAGCGGGACCTTTTTAAGAATCTGAAATTAGAAACAGAACTTACATTTCAAATAATAAGCCTGACATGGCAAATCTATTCTCTCTTAAGAACCCTCTTACACAAAAGGATGCAGGAGGTGCTTATGCTCATAAACAATGCTGGAAGTTAAGATTTTTTGTATATAAGACTGAGAGTGATATATTCTTAAATACTTGGATTTTAAATATTATGGATTCTTTAAAGAATCTATCTTTTCCAGCATGTAAGATTTGTTACCTAAACATAGCTGTAAAATTAAAATCACCTCATTAAATTGAACATTTAAACATGACCACCCTAGATTTTATAAACAATACTGACTGTTAAATTCCTGTCTTTCTTTCAAGAACCACAACAATTCTATAACCAAATACATCATGGACTTAACTTGGACACACATTCTATGGATAAGTTAGCCAAAGCCTCTTTTGAATTAATATTGGAAGCAACCCTAAATACTATTGGTAGAATACACTTAATATGACAAGGACATTCAAAGAGTACTCTCAAGTGACAAATTCATTCAGAATATTTTAATCAGCTAAATGCACCCTGGCATTGGTACATTGTGAATGACCCATTAAGGAACTAAATGACTAATCCACTAAACTTCCTTGTAACGCTTCTCAAACTTTCTTGAAAGCAAAAAGAGGAGTTATTTAAATAAACCAAGTGTTTAAAATCTACTGTTTCCACAAAAGGCTAGCTACTGAGCAGAACATTTATAGAAATAGGCCTAGCTTCCAGACTTGCTTTTTAAAAAAATGCTAAATATATTACATTGAAGCCTTAAAAATGTGTAAAGTTTAACTCAATTTATAGGAATACAGCAGTGAAATGACATTTTAGTTCCAATTTTTAATTACTCTGTTAGTTTAATAATATTAGAAGAAGACATTCCCGTCCTATGCATGCAATGACTAATATTAATCACTTCACTTTCAGAAAAGCATCACATGTATAAATTAAGCCACAGACTGGGCCAAGTCCTTTTCAATGGATTCTCTAATTAGGGTCTTCAGTTGTGTGCCTGTGGTGGAAAGAGGTCCTGAAGAACAACCCGGACTCATTAGAAACCCAACGTTGTCCAACCAAACACTTTGTAATGGCTCCACCTCCAGTTCAGAAGTGCTGGGGAAACACTTGTAAAGGTCTGTATAAAGAATGAAAAGTAAGAAATTATTTGCATAGGCCACATATTCTTCTGCAAATCACCTAGGGATGACAAAATGGGCATTAGCTTAAAATATTAAGCAAAAGTTGGGCCAAGAAGGTACAGGGGAAATTACCTCTAATACCAGAAGGCAGATGAGGTAAAACAGATAGATCCTCTATCTTGAGTAGAGAATCTAAAAGCTAGAAGCAAGAGCATAAGTATCTGGCTATCGCTTCCCACATTACAACTAAAACCACTGAACCAAAAAAGGTTCCAGAAAGTAACTCCAAGAAGCGGCAGTTTCAGGAATGGGTTTCATAGCTTGGGTTCCATAAGAAACACCTGTATTATACAGTTGACCATTTAGTGGAGAACTGTTTAGACTTGTCTTCCTTGCCCCCTGTAAGAGATTCCTTCTTTAACCAACACTAGTTGAACCAGCATTGACTAAGTTAGCACAAAACGGCAACCACTACCTCCTGTTTTTTAAGCTAAAAAGATCAAAAATAAAAAACTGGCAAGTCTTAGTAGATGTCTGCATTAAGATGTCTATTGTAAAAAATGTTCTCATTATTAGTTCAAAATAATGATTGCTAAAATTTTCATATGGCTGTCTTATGATTCTGTGTAACTCATCTAGCATCTATCATAAATAAAGGGTATCTATCAACCCCTGAATCTAGAGGGCTGGCTGGTACATGCATCTGCTCCCTGGGAATTGGCTGGAGCAGGTAGCTTCAAAAGGCTGATTGGTTTAGGAATGGTACATAGTTCAGATAGACAACTGGAAAACCTGACAATTGATTGCAAAGAATAGCTCCTAAGTAGAAGTGATAATCAAATGTTTAATAAAGCACGTGGCAAGGGCAAGGCAACCAATTGAAACAGTCAGAATGGATGATGGCTCACAGCAGTACTGGTAACTGCCTGCTGAACACAGGCCCAGGGAGGATGGACTGCCCCTCTGGATACCAGCATATCTTATAGGAAGAGGCAAGCCTAAACAGCAGAGCATTCCAGATCCCACAGCCTGGAGACACTGAATCTTTATAGCCGACCTGAAACTACACAGTTCAGCTTTTTCTAATTTCACGTACATATGAATCTTTACAATAGCAACCCCCTTCCTATGAGCTAAGTTAATAGAAATGAGGCTCTATTCCATGCAATTTAAGAGCATAACTAAAATAGGATGTCAACAAAAGAGAAAAACTGTATTTCCATAAAATCCTACAGTGGATTTAACAGAATTTTACTGATGTTAAAAAATATTCTATTTGTGGAAGTGTAAGTTGGTACAATCACTTTTGGAAGGTGGTTTGTCCGTATCTATCAAAATCGAATATATGTACACCTTGTCATCCAGCAATTTCACTCCAAGATACATATATAACAGAAATGCCCATATATGTTCCCAAAAGACATGTATAAGAATGATCACAGCAGGACTATTCATAAAAGTTAAAAATTAGAAACAACTCACATGTCCATCATGTAAAGAATGAATACATAAATCGTGGTATATTCATACAGCAGAATACTCTAAAGCCATGAGAGTGAATGAACTACAGCTACATGGAACAAATGGATCAAACTCTTAAGCATAAATGGGAGCTAAAGAAGCCAGAAATGAAAGAGATCATTGTGTATGATTCCATTTATAAAAATTTCCATCATAGGAAAAACTAATCTATGGTGTTAGAAATCAGGATAATCATCTTTGTGGTGAGGCAAGGACTGGGAAAGGTGCCACAGGGCCTGCTAGGATGCTCCACTTTATGATCTGGGTTCTGGTTACATGAGTATGTTTACTCTGTGAAAATTCATGGAGTTGAACACTAATAATGTGTGTACTTTCCTGTATACATGTTAAACTTCAATAGAAAACTTATTAAAGTAATTAAACTTTTTAAAAAATCCCTCTATAAGTGGTGTAACTGTAATGCTTCATTGTTTACAGTGCCCTTTCCCATCCTTTGTCTCCTTGACAATCACAATTCTGTGTGGTACACAGGTTGTGCAGTATTATCCCCAACTTATAGATACAGTAGACAGGGAATAAACATCACATACTTTAAAGCAGGTTACCTCATTTTATCCTATAAACAATCCTATGTAAGACCTATCATTCCTCTGTGAGCTGGTTACACAGCTAGGAAACAGAAAAACCACACTACACCTTTCTGCCTTCAAAGCACAAGTTTTTACTAACAAAGTTTGCTGAGTCTATAGAAAACTTGAGGCTCTGAAAAGTTAATTAGCTTAACTAACTTAATAATTGGCTTACTAGCTAAATTATCATTACCTTAATCTTCTCTCAGCCCAATAGTCTTTGGAGAGCAAAGCTGACTCAGTCTCATGTACTAGCCACCACGCCTGCAGAGTCTGATCTCAATTACCCCTTGTTGGTGTTAGAGGCATCTTTATTACAGGGTTCTCCTACCATTAAATAAATGAGAGAATGTATACAGCACTCAGTTCTTGCTTTTATATTTGTATAACATCGTGCCTGGCATATAGACACATAATAGAAGATTAATAAATATTTTTGATTAAATAAGCAAATTAGGACACAATCTTCATACACATGGGCTTAAAAGAAAATCTGAATGGTTCTTTTTAATAAAAGTCTCCAAAATAAAAGCTGAAAGTAAGTAAAGTGATTTCTAGTTGTTCTCTAGCTCACCAATGTGTGACCCGAATAAGTCACTTAGGCCCTGTGGGTATCAGGTTTCCCGTTCATAAAATGAGGGTTTAAACCATATGATTTCTCTGATCCCTTCAATGTGTATTATATTAGGCCTCCATGATCACACAGAAGACCCCACAAATAAATATTAAATGTCAAAGTAATTCTGACACGTGCATAATGCTACTAGAGCACTACATTGTCAACTCTGGGCTCACTAAATTGGCCTGGGAGAGATTACTGGAGATAACAATTTGGGTAACAACAATGCAAATGTCAACTCAGACACTTAATAATTTGCCCCAGGGACTTCCCTGGTTGTGCAATGGTTAAGAATTCCAATGCCAAGGCAGGGGACATGGGTTCCAGCCTTGGTCTGGGAGGATCCCACATGCCACGGAGCAACTAAGCCCATGGCATGTGGGATCCTACAACTACTGACCCTTCGCTCTAGAGCCCACAAGCCACAACTACTGAAGCCCACGTGCCTAGAGCCTGTGCTCCGCAACAAGAGAAGCCACCGCAATGAGAAGCCTACGCACTGCAACGAGGAGTAGTCCCCACTCTCCGCAAGTAGAGAAAGCGCATGTGCAGCAAAGACCCAACGCAGCCAATAAATAAATAAATTTATTTTAAAAAATAATAATTTGCTCCAAACAAAAATATAATTAACAATTCAATAGACCTTCCACAAAGGGAATCCAACTCGAGGATGGAAGATGCCTTAGAGGACTGGGGCGGGGAGGGTGGGGGGGACTCGAGGTGGGAGGAGTCAAGGAAGGGAGGGAATACGGGGATATGTGTATAAAAACAGATGATTGAACTTGCTGTACCCCCCAAAAAATAATAAATTAATTAATTAATTTAAAAAAATAGACCTTCCAGCTATTTGCAACTGCACTATCTTAGGCATCTATATCTCTATTTTCTTTCTCAAACTCATACACTTTGTGGATACACACACACACACACACACACACACACACACACACACAAAGATAGGAGGGTGGGGAGAAAAAAGCGAAAGTTGGTACTACATAACTTTCATAGCCATATCTATCCATTCCATTTAAAGTTCATGTTCCATCCCCTCCTTTCCAAAATCTGTATTGTGGTATAAATTAAGAAAGGAACAGACTAAGTATTCCTTCCTGTGGATATCCATTAGGGCTGCAATGCCCTATGTATCTAATCTACAGAATTCTGTACAGTTGAAATTTAATAAGTAAATTACAACTCTGCACATTTCCATCTGTCAAAATTAAAAAGGCATGTCACTATATATTCACACCTACAGGTATGCCTGTGACAAAACAAACAGTTCTTACTTAAGTTTATTCCATAATAATGTTGGGATGTGAAAGGGAAGTTAATCATTAAGGTACAAGTAGAGCCAGTTAGGGACGGTATAGCTAAAATGTAGTAAAAATATCCCTCTCTTGGTATTACTACTACTGCTACTAGTCTACATTTATAGGGTACTTATTATGCTGCAGGTACATAATAAGTGCTTATATAGATCATTATATTTAATCCTGGCAGTCTACATTTTCATTTGTAAATAGGGAAACTATTTTCTATTTGCCCCTCCCAAATTATTCTTCAACCGTCTCTGCCCTGCTCTGTGCCCCAGGAAGCCCACCTCTACGGACCCCTGTCCTCATGCTGCTCTTGGGGTTCTGCCAATGAAGGGGCCAGCTGAAGAGAGAAATAGCAGGATGCTGATTCCTCCCCTCTTCTCTCCCAGCCAGGCCAAGGTCTTGAAGTGCTTAAGTTTCTTCTACCCACAACCACAACTCACCCAGAGTTCCAAGAACAAACTCTCTCTCCTCTGACCCCTTCAGGCTTAAGGGTGGCAATGTTTCCCTCTGTGGCTAGTCTCTGAGTGATTCACCATCATTTGTTGGTTCCTTTCCCACCACATCTTTGTAAACTCTTCTTCAATTAGCCCTTTGCGTGTGTCATCTGTTTGATAAAGGTTGTAAGAGGGTGAGGCGATAGAAGTGAAGCAGTTGTACACTTTGCACTGGGTGCATGAGCAGACCTTAATTGTGGAAGGTTGGGGTATAGGGGCAGGTTCATTTTAAGTCACTGGATTAGTTGTCTGTGGAGGTGCTCTACAGCCAACATCTCGGTCAGGTTTAAACCAAGTGGAGACAAAAGCCTTCCTAATGCAATGTCATCTACAGTCCTGATTTTCTAAGTTACCACAGAAACAGGAGGCCACCGTGACAGGAGGAAGTGGTTTGAGTGGGTAATAAATACATTGCTATGTAACAGGCTTGAGATCAAGTGAAGACAAATGGTGATTTTACAAAAGTTGTGTGCTAGACACCCATGAAAGCGTCACTGTGAACAGCCTGCCTCCCTACAAACACATACACACACAGCATCACTGTGTACTGCCTGCCTCCCTACACACACACACACACACACACACACACACACACACACATACACTCACATTGCTCACAGACTCAGCATTCATGATCGTAAAATCTCCAAGGAACCTAGCGTCATTCTAAGAAGACGTATGTTAGTTAAAAAGAATAGATTAGGTGTCTGGCTCTTCCCAGCTGTCATTTCATATCCCAGTCTTCTCACAATAGCCTTTAACACATGCACGTCTCACACACATGCAAAGACTCACACACACAAACACACACTCATATAATTCACACGCATCCTGCTCAACTCTTCTCAAGGAAACTCCCAGGGAAAACTAGATAAAGCACAGTTCCTCTTCCATTGGCTTCAGTTTTCGTTTCCTGTGTTCCTTATAATCACTCTCCACCACTCCCACCCACATGCAACTTTCTCCTCCATTCGTCTTATCAATAGCTGAGCTCAGCTCATTTACCATAAAGACTATGATTGAAAAGAGTAACACCCTTGAGATATTTATACTTTAACATAAGGCCATCCTTGATCCCAGTGCTACTAAACACATTATTAATTATAGAATTAAAGTAACCGGCCCTCAGTATATGTCTGGGGGGGGGGGGGTGGCAGGGGCAAAGGGACCCTTCTTGAAGCTCCTGAAATTTCACTGCATGGGGCACAACTTCGTCAGACTAATGCAAGGCCTCTTTCTTCTGTTTTTTTCTCTCTGATGGCTCCACTCTGAGGGAATGGGACATGGAGATGAGGAACGGCATGCTTCCTCAAACCTGTAATACACCTGAGTCAATCTAACCTAGCTAAAATTCAGACTCCAGGTAGCTCCTTCACACCCAGCACTGAAGAGATTCAAGTTCCTGGCCCGCTGACATTTTCTGTCTGAAACAGAGATCGGCATGTGCAGGGCCACGAAAAGACCTCTTTGGGGTGAAAATCAGGAAGGTCGTCCAGGTCTGAGAACAAACTTCTTAAACAAAGGACCATTTCTACTATCCATTGTTTAGATTTAGAACAGGGGCGGTGTGTGCAGACGCAGCTCTGTTGCAGGTTAAGAAGGGAAAGTCATCACCTATCACTTCTGATGATCAGAGGCTGACCTCAGCAGACCAGAGAAAACCACTCAGCTGCCACTTGAGCTTCAACACCAAGACCAGAAAAAAGAGGAAGTGGGAGCGGCCAGGCACAGAGTGGGTACTTGGTATTCAGTGAGCACAAAAAATGACACTAAAATTATTTTACAGCTGAGTCTCTTTCAGGTAATAGAACAAAGCACAGACTCTCTCTCTCACCCACTCTCTCACCCTCCTCCTCCCCCTCCCCTTCCTGGACCACCCCCTCTTCATACAAGACTTTTTCAAAATGCTAGAATCAGTGTACTGAAGACTCTCCTCCAGTGTTCTAACGGGGCGCTAAAACCGTTTACGCAGCCTTAGAAGCAAGCAATGTCCTGCTTTCCTCCATGCAATTTGGGTTGTTTTAGTAGTAAATTAGAGGAGTTAGAAAAACAGGATGTGCTACAGCCTGCATTCTGATAACTACCGATTTGTTCAACTGATTATTTCTCTTTGAGAGGAGTGCTATTTTTTTCTTTTAACTGCATTATGTAGGCCTGAAAAGAGTATGCTCACCAAAGAGATTCTGCAAGAGTAAAGTTGCTATGCACATAACAGGTCTTCACAAGCAAAAGCTTTTTTTAATTAACAGACTTTAGTTTTTAAAGCAGTTTTAAATGTACAGAAAAATTGTGCAGAAAGTCCACAGAGCTCCCATACACTCCCCTTCCAGCTTGCAGTTTCTCCTGTTATTAACATCTTGCACTAGTGTGGAACATTCATCAATGTGTGGCATGTGACCCAGTACTGATAATGACCACAAACTAACATCGGTAGCTGACACGATGGTTCACTCTGTGTTGTATAATTCTACAGATTTTGACAAATGCATAATGTCATATACCCACAATTACAGTATCCTACAGAACAGCTTCACTGCCCTGAAAATGCTCTGTGCTCCACCTATTCATCCTGGCCCCTTCCCTGCTCCCACACTCCAAGAACCAATGGTTCTCAAAATGAGTTCATTCTTAGAAGATTCACAAGAAAGAACGGGAAAGCCTTCACCTAAAATGGTAGTACATGAAACTACATCAATAACAGAAGGAAGGCTGGAGTTATAAGAGAGATGCAAGTTACAAGTGAAAACAGAGCAAAATGTGAACACATCTGCACCAGAAAGAACAAAATTTAAATATTTGTAACTTATTAAAGTCAAGGATACGTGTCACAAGTTAAAGCTTCAGAGCTCCACTAAACCCATTTAAAACCTGAAAATTATGGGACAAGTATTAGGAGAATGCTTTGAGAAATGACAGCTTAATACACCTTGCTCCTGAATGCAGATGACAGCATCCTCTTTTCTCCACTGCAGCTCTGACAAGGTAAGGAAAAGAGTTCCTAGAACACATGTGCTTGAAGTGATCATACACATGAAGAAAATGGCTTACAGCTCATTCTAAAATAAATTCAAAAATTAGGCCTTCACAACTAGAAAAAAATTAAAAGTATAAACAAATCCGATGTGAAATTGTTTATTCCAAGCAAGATACTCTATTAAACTTACGAAAAATGGAACCAGAATATTTCTAATAGAAACTTTAATTTAGGCACAACTTGCCAATTTGAAATATTTCTATTTTCTAATTTAGCTTTTAGCTTTTTAAAGATAACACCTAGTTAAATTTCATGGGAATCATAAGCTATTCTAATTGACTTGTGTTTCTATATCAGAAAAGATTCCAAAGAAAGAATGTCTTACCCCCAAATATAAAAGGATCTCAAGTATAAAGCAATCTTCCCCATTCCTCATTGAGATGACTTGGAAAAAAGTGTATTTACATTAATCCAAATACACAAGTTTTTAGGGATTCAGATTGCACGCGATGTTTATAACAGGATGTGAAAGTTGAACTAATTCAGTCCCAGTTTCTGTTCAAGTCCCTAGAGCAGAGCTGATATATTCCACAATGAGGTGTGAGACACTGTCCAAGAGCTGCAGTTTTGTGGCTTTTACCCCTTTTCCTCACTTTTCTTGAGGGCATAAAAGTGTAGGTAGGTAGATAGTAAAGGAGAGTATTGGAGAAAGCTATTGGTGTGCTGTGAGCCTCACCCATCCCCCAAGAGGGAGGGGCCAGGGAAGGACCTGTCCCTCACCTCACACCTAGGGTGAGGAGCCACAATGGAATTGCTTAGAGTAACCTGTGTTTCCTAGATGTGGCAGAACGGCAACTGATTCACACACCCAAGAATTCTAAAGGACTAGAGGTTGGTTGAAGCCGCCGGGGGCAGCAAAGAAGTGGCTGTGGTTTGAGAGAGAACTGCACTCCCATGATGCGTGGAAGGTCCTGTGCACCCAAAGGGACCTCCACACGTATGCTGAAAACCTTGTTCACCTGTCCAGATCCAGCGTCTACCTTTTACCACCCTGCTCTGTGTCCTGGAGGCTGACCTCTATAGACTGTATCCACCAAGCTTCCAGCTAGGTGTGCCCAATGGGAAGTGCCAGCAGAGCAAGGCAAGAGAGAGAAGATGGGGTGTTTATTCCCCCCAGTTCCCTCCCTACTGGCTGAAAGTGAACAGAGTCTCTCGTGAAGTCCACTCCTCCTGCTGGACAGTCCTCTCCTGCATATATAGGTCTCCCTAGGCTCTCTGTCAACATCTTTCCCTTGTCCCCCAGGCCCAGGGGCAATAACGGCTCTACACTGTTAACAGGTGTTTCACATTTCTTGTATGTGTCCCTTAACCCTGCCCACACGTCTATGAAAAGTCCCTTCACCAAACTCTCAATTCCTCTATTGGAGTGTGCCATCTGTGTCCTCCCCAGACCCAGGTGACACAGCACATAAGGGCCAGCATGAGGTCTCCTTAGATTCTAACCAAGAATGCTGATCCTCAACAACAAAAACACAAACACCCCAATTAAAAAATGGGCAAAGGACTTGAAGAGACATTTTTCCAGAGAAGAAATACAAAGTGGCAGGGGTGGGATTGGAAGATTGGGAGATTGAGATTGACATATGTAGACTAATTAAAAAAAAGAGAGAGAGAGAAGAGAAGAAAAAAAAGAAATACAAAGTAGCAAATAAGCAAATGAAACTTTGCTCAACATTACTAGTCACTAGGGAAATGCAAATCAAAAATCAAAACCACCATGTGATACCACTTCACACCCATTAGGATTTTTTATTGTCAAAAACAAATAAATAAACAACAAGTGTTGGTGGGGAACCCTTGTGTATTGCTGGTACACAACATGGTGCAGCTGCTATGGAAGTCAGTGGGACAGTTTCTCAAAAACTTAAACGTAAAATTACTAAAAAAAAACAAAAAACAAAAAAAACCCATAAAATTACTATACAATCCAGAAACTCTACTTCTGAGCAAATTTAAAAAAAGAAAAAACAAACAAAAACACCTAAAAGCAAGGACTTCAACAGGTATTTCTATACTCATGATTACAGCAGCATTACTCACAACAGACAAAAGGTGGAAGCAGCCTGGTAGCCATCAACACAAGAATGGGTAAACAAAACGTGGTATGTTCATACAACGTAATATTATTCAGCCCTAAAGGGGGGGAAATTCGGACACGTTCTGCGACACAGAATAACCTCGAGGACATTATGCTAAGTGAAATAAGCCAGTCATGAAAGGGCAAATAGTATATGGCTCCTCTGATATGAGGCACCTAGAGCAGTCAAATTCATAGAGACAGAAAGTAGAATAGTGGCTGCCAGGGGCTAGGGGAAGGGAAATGGGGAGTTAGTGTTTAATGGACACACAGTCAGTTTGGACAGACTAGCAGTTTCTGGAGATGGATGCTGGTGATAGCAGCACTGCAGTGTGAATGTACCTAATGCCACAGAACTGTACACTTTAAAATGGTTAAAATGGGAAATTTTATGTTATATATATTTTTACCACAATTTGTTTAAAAAGAATGTTGATAAGCAAGTAAGAGGTCTCAAGCCAAGAACCTGGAAGCATGTGGCCAGAAGCCTAGAAGCCCAACAAAGCATCGTGAGAGACCAGCCAGGAGAAATGCTGTCAGCCACATAAGAAAAGTACAGATGAGCGATTCCCAGTGATGGAGAGATTTCCAGAACCCATGGAAGATAGGGAGTACTTTCCTGCCCAACCTTTCCTCTCTCTGATTACACATGCCACCGTGCTTCAAAGTTCGCAAGCTGGTTGAAGAGGAGAAGAAATAGAAGCACTGAGTGAGAAAGAGAGAAGAGTCCTCTCATCTCCCACTGCAGCCAGCCAGCCTGCCCCAGCCCTGCCCTGGGGTAATGGGGAAACTGTAACTTTGATAAAATTTGAAGTTTGGGATAAATACCCTGGACTGGGCACATGATTTACTAACCAGAGATTGTGTTTCATAACCTTCCAGACGAAGTGGAAGTGACTGGAGGAGTCACGAGGCTGTATCTAAACTTCAAACAAGAGCCAGAAGAATAAGTATGAGCAGAGCAAATTTAAAAGAAAAGCAGATGACGAAAATGAAGTTGCTTTATGGTGACCCCCCATGGTAAATACTTGTTCAAGCCTAATGGTTATATGAGTAATTTGTGTCCATGTTTTAAAACACAGTCCTATAGAATTATACATTAATTTTGGATGTTGCAATTTTCATGAAATAATTTTATCCATACTCTCCATTTCTACTCAGATTTAAAGTAATCAAACAGCTTTCTAAAAATCACATCATCACATATGTCTAAATTGTTAGAAACAGCATTTTCTGAATCTACCCTCACCGGAAATTTTATTACAAGTCATGACTTTCTAGTTATATTAGGTTAGAGAACTGTTTTCCGTCTGTCCTGAGGTGTACATTTATGAGATCTGCAATATAAATACCTACTGTACTGCTTTAAAAGGCATGTTTAAAATTATATGCAGCACCTGCCATTGCAGACTCATACCTCCAGGAATAATAACAGAAATTGTATTAGATTTCTTTGCCTCTTCTTTTTACCCATCATGTTAGTACACCTCTGTGAGCAAATAAAAATAGCACTGACAGAGGTCATTTCAGTCTAACGTGTCTTCCCCAAATAGTACTTTGCTGTTCAAAATAAGGTAGAGTGAGTCCCCTGTAACATGAGAGACGGTATCAGGATTCTAATATAAGGTGATTCCCACAGGCATATACGGAGACTGATAATATTCCAGACACTATCTTCAGCAAAATAAAATTCTCCAACTGTATTCTTTTCCTGGTAGGCATTGCCCTGTACAGTTGCCCTTCACATGGTACATTGGTCTCTGCATGTTGTATGTTATGCCTTGGGGAGTCTCCAAGTGGACTCCAAGTGAGAGTCTGGGGAGTTATTTCTACTTAGGAAGGTTTGGGTTCTCTCTTGAGCAAAAGGTCTTCTAAATTACAACTGTTAACAAAGGCATTTTACAAGTTCCACCAAGAGTTATCCTTTCCCAAATCCTTTTAAGTGTATACCTTAATCTTGGCACCAAGCTCCCTTGATCAGCTATAGAAACCATATCTTTGAAATGAAAATTCTCTAGCCAGGGAGTCAAGGCCCTTCACAAATCTGCAGCCTCCAATGGTCCAGCTCTCTCTTCCACTATGCCAGGAAGTTCATGTGCCTCAGTCACATTTGTCTCCTTACAGCTTACTATTGTTGGGCCTTTGTTCTCACTAGCTCTCTCTAAAGAAAATTCTACCATTCCTTTGGTATTTCAAATCCTACTCATCCTTCAAGGTCTAGTGCATATCCGTAGTCCTCATTCCTGAGAAAGTCTTTCTCCAGGTCAAGCCAGGAGTAGTACTGTCTCTTTCCCTAAACTGCCAAAACATTGACTCACATGGGCTTGTCTTGTATAGAATTTTCCAACCTTCCTGTCTTAACCGCCCAATTAGGTCAAAAGCAATCCAAAGGCAGGGACTAGTGATTTTACCATCAGATATTCCACTGCTTACTATTCACACTGCTTAGTATGGTATCTTACGCATAGCAAACTGTCATAAATAACTGTTGAATGAAGAATAATAACAAGAACAGCAATCATAACTGTTTGGAAATGTGTTCATGTAACATTTTGTTTTATGCATTTCAAAGATTCATTTAAAAAAGAATGCCAACTAGCCTTTGTGTATTACAGTTATTTTTTGAAAGTTCCCTAGTTAGTTGTTTCATTCAATAGGATATAATTTATCCCCTTGGATTTTTTTGAACTATATAATCCATCCTAGAAATTATATTTCAGGAAAAAAAAAAAGTGATAAACACTCTGCTTCACTCAGCCCATTTGTATACCTGCCACCCTTTCCTATCTCTGAGTAGGTCCAACCATCAATTCCTTTAAACCAACGACACTCACTCGGCCTCTGCATATTTTTCCTTGTGACAGAGTTTCAGTCGGCCCCAGCCTACACTTCTCTCTCCAGTCTCTCAGGCTCTCTTTCCCTCTTTAACATACATTTTTGCATAGCAGGAGGCCTTCCACAAAAGAAGCATTTATCACATGCCTGATGATGCTTTCGTTACATACGAAAGAAAAACATACTTCTGCTCCTAAAACTGAAACTCAGTCTCTGAGCTGAAGTCCATTCCAAAACGCCCCCTCCAACCAACTTGTCCAATATAGAAAATAAACTCCAATCATTCAATTTACATGATCATGTTTTCTGAACTAAAACCTACAAACCACAGTCTGATAATGAAATACTTGACATATGGCTCATATGGCATAAATATAAAATATATAGGAGACCCTCACTAAAATATTATCAATTTATTTAAAAACTGTGCATCATTTCTTGCTGTTCTGTTATTCTTCAGTAATAAAGAATAATATGGACATGGTGCCAAAGCCCAAGAAAGGACTCTGTCTAAGGAAAACAAGTTCTAATCTTGATGCTGCAATGATACCTTGCATTCTAGTCTACAGCAGAGGTAACAAACTCAAATGCCTAGAGGAGCCAGACAGGTACTAGAGATGATTGGAGTAGGTTTGGCTGGCAGGACAAGAGGGAGTGGTAGAGACTGATGGAAACTGGAGAGCAAATCTTGCTCCAAAGGAGACCAATATACAAGTCTTTAAATCAAGCCTATTGCCATGTAGGAATGTGGGACCAGTATGGCCAGATCTTCTGACTTGTCTAAAGAAGCTAGAAGTCAGGATTATTTGTGTTATCAATTGATGACTAATTACACATATTTTTTAAATGAAACTGTGTATAGGCTGATACTGCGTGGGCTCAGCCAAATACATCTGCAGGCCGGATGAGACCTATGGCCCAACAGTTTGCAAACTCAGGTTTAAATGATCTTACTTTCTTATATAAAATTCTCTATGTGTTCTCCTTTGTATGCTTATTTTATAAACTAATGAGATTTTATATTTTACCCACTTTTCAAGAAACTTGGCTGAAAGGGAACATCAGAAAAAATGACATGGCAGAGAAAACACAGGATATGAAGTCAGAAAACCAATTTAAGTCTCTGTTTCATTCTTTAGAGCTGTACGGCTTTAGGCAAGTGGCTTACCTTTTTGGAAAATGAAGTTTTCATCATCAGTAAAGTAGGGATAATTCTAATTGCTCTAATTTGTAGGGTGATGCTGATATTTGAATGAAATTGTGTAAATGGAAGCACTTTGTAAACTCTAAAGCACTAAGCGGCTCTCAGGAATGATTACTCCCCAAAGAACAATTCAGGAGAAAAAACATACTTTAAGATTAGACGAATATCACTTATGGTAAAAATGAAAAAGATTTCTCAGAGGCCAACAGTTGTTCTGACGTTAAGTCTATCAAAATTATTAAAGTAAGTGAAATGTGTTGTTGAACCTTCAGGCAATTTCTAGCACACACAGAGCTTAATCTGTTCTGGTCCCTGAAGCATCCACTCCAATAACCACACAAAATCTACTCAGTTCAGGGTCTCTACATAGACAGCCTGGTGGTAATACTGTAACTCAGGACTTAGAATGATACACAGGGAACTGTTGAGAATGACAGAGTCCACGCTGTGATTCTGAGAGCTCTGAACAACTTCCATAACTATAGGCTGATAAAAGATACCATACAGTAGGATATGATATCAGTCCCCACTCTGAAACTGAACCACAAGACGAGTTTCAGTCCTATCCAAGTCCCCTTCTGTAGGTCCTAGATTTGTTATTCTCAACTATTTCAGGGGACCCCACCACTAATCACAGAGAACTCTTAGACTTCTCTGGTTAACCCTGAGAATAGCTAATCCTGTGGTCCACTCCCAGGGCACCTCACTTAAAGTGGGCCCTCCCATTTTTGCAAACTATGACACTCCGTAATATCAATTAAGCAACCCCCTGACAATAGCTTAGACCAGGGGTTGGCAAACTATTTCTGTAAAGGGTCAGATGGTAAATATTGCAGGCTTTATGGGCCATAGGCTCTCTGTTGCAACTCTGTTGCCATGGTGGTGGGAAAGCAGTGATAGTCCACACCTAAATGAATGAGCGTGCTGAGCTGCAATGAAACTGTGATTCACCAAAAAGGCGGAAGGTCATAGCTTACCAGCCCCTGCCTTGGGCTATTTATTCACTTCATTTTGTGAGCTATAGTCAATACTGGATGATATTGAACTTTTGAAGAAAAATTATTTTTATGAAAAAGAATGCCAAGTAAAACTAACAAACACTGCAAGATGCTCTACACAATGGAGTTTTCTTCCTTCTCAAGGCAACCCTATGAGGTGGTTATTTTGCTCCCGGTTTTAGGAGTGAGGTAACCAATATGTAGCAAGTTTAATAAACCAGCTCAGTTACACAGCTAGTGGATGACACCCAGGATTTCCTCCTAGGTTTCTCTGATCCTCCCTTGCCCTTCCACCAAAGCAATCTGCTGCCCATGTGGTATACTCAGGAGTTTCTGAATGCCTCCAAAAATTCCCGAGCTAATCTGAGATATAGATACTCATTAAACTTTCATTAAAGAATGTTCATAATGAAAGTGAGTATTCAAAAAATTTAGCTGGAATGAATCATGTGACAGGAGGAGTAACACTAAATTCCATTCACTCTCCTTTTGTTTTTGATTGAGCCTATAAATTTTACTTATAAGCCCTTCTGTAGAAGAAGCCAATGAACTAATAATCGCAGGCGCGTTTCCAATGCAGTAGACTTTTCTAGATAAGATAAATCATTTTTCTGGCATTTTTACTAGGACCTCCTATTCTCTCGCTGCAAACAATGTCACCAGAAACATGTTTTGCCTTCTCTTGTGCTTAAATTTGAAATAGAAATCTATTTTGCAAACCTAGCAGTCAATGTTATGGACCACCCAGGAGACAGCCACTAAAACTTTTTAACTAGAAGATGCTCGAAAGAACTCCATTATTAAAAAATTCAAATATTTAGCAGGAAGAAATCATGAACATGATACTCTTTCTATGAGGATCTGGTAAATATACCATATTTAAATGGGTTTTTTAATGTATTTTCTTAATAGTAAAAATGTTTTCAATGGACCTTAGTTCATTTGTAAAATCCAACCTACTAGCTCTGATTTCTAAGGAAGTAATGTACCTTAACTTCCTTGAAAATCAGAACCAGTCACTGCTGAAGGTTTTGCAACACTTCAAACACTACCATTTTAGTTGCCAAGAAAAATTAGTTTCAAATGTTTTTAAGATAATCAAATTTTTCTAACTACAAATTACCATAAGGGATAAATGTAAAATTAATAAAGTGATTTAAGAGTTTCTTTGCCTCTGAATCAGTAATACGCTTTTAACTATTGAAACATGGAAAGTAAAACATGTTGAAACAAACCATTAAAACATGTTTACATTTTCAAGAAATTGGAAAGTACCCATTTTCCACAGATCTGCTTAATCACTACACTAATAAAAACAAGTCTAAAAAGTTCTTCAGCAAAGCAAGATTTGTGCCTTGATAACCAACTAGTTGAAGCTTAATATAAATACAACTGGTAGTTGTGTTCCAGTTATGCTTCCCTTGAAGGGATATGAAAGATGCAACTGATAAAATAAAATCAAAAACCTGGGAAGCATAGTTAAACTTTTTAACTAGAAGATGCTGGAATTTAATGGTATGTCATGATGAAAATATTACACTTTATTCACCCTTCTGTAATCTTTTGTGCATTTTGTAGATCTGTGTATTACTTAGATACATAGACCTGGAGTGTAAGCTGGCAAATGGCTTTAAATCCAACATACAAAATAGCCAAAATTCTATTTTCAGAGAACAATGGTAATTCTAACCATATCCCTCCAGGCCTATCACTAGCCTTTGATCCCTTTGAAATCTTGTCTTTTCATCTTCTTTCTATCTTCAGTGTCTAGCACAGGGTCTAGCAATAATGGAAAAACAACTAACGGTAATTCTATCCTTTTTAATTTAAAACAATCAAAATCTATAGATTAAGATTATAAATGCAAAGTTCTAGGCAAACACACAAGTCTACCAAGAAATGCTACCCAGAATACCATCACTTCAAGGCTGTGACTTTGGAAAGACAGTTGGTCTTTCTTTATTTGTAAACTAGGGCAACTGAATCAGAAGATTCCTACTCAGCTTCTTTCCTGTAGTATGGTACTAAATTTTAATCATGCCCATAGTTTGAGAGGTCTTTCTACAAGGATTTCTTTTATTGATTGTTATAGATAAATTCATTGTTGAAAGTGGAGGCTCCTTTTAGGAACAGACATATCAGGCTTTTAATGAACTTCCTGTCTCCCTTTAGCCATCATGGTCTCATCAAAAATTCCATCTGAGAATAGGAAGGGAAATAAAGGTTCAATTCCAGCTACTCGTCTTCATGGTTGCCCTAAATAATTGACAAAGAGTGACAGTTATGTGGCAATATGATTTATTTGCAAAATTCCTATGAGGAAGAGGGAAAAAATGAATTAAAAAGGAGCAACATAATTGCTTGTTCTTGAGAACTTTCTCATTAATAATTTAGTCTGAGCAGGTGAGCAGGCAAGGCAGGCATACCTCCATGATTTTGCTCTTTTCAGTAATGTGTCTAAACCTAGTCTACTTCAAAATCAGAATCATTTCTTTACATTTGTTTTCATATAATTTCCCTGATAATCTTCATTACACATTAGTGATATAAAAAGAGGTGTAATTCCCTAGTCCCCATCCAGAGGAGCTAAGTTGGTGTCTTAATGTACATTGAAAGGTCTTTTGCCCTAACCTTACATTGTACAAGAAGAACTACTCCTGGTTTACTTAATTGTAGTTGGATTGAGGTGTAGTGTATTTGAAGGCTAGCGAATGCAACTTTGATGCTTAAGAAAAGTCTTTATTCTTTTAGCATTAATAGAAAATGTTTAATTGGCTTAAACTAGAGCATCCCTCCTCCAGGTCCCCTGATGGCTGGCTCCTTCACAGTTCAGCTTAAATATAACCTCAGAGGCCTTCTCTGACCATTCTAACCAAAGTACCAACCCACCAACTGAGTCACTTGCCCCCATATTACCCTGTTTAATTTCCCTCATAGAATTTAATACCATCTATCTTATAGGATTTTATGAGGATTAACATTTTAAATCCATATTATATACTGAAATAAGGCCTGACACCTAATTAAAACTCCATAGTATTAGCCATTATCATACATTATTTCTTACTGTCCCGTCACTTTCCCTGCTATCTTTCCAGTGTCTAGGATACAGCCCAGTACATAGAATATGCTCAATAAATTATTTACTAAATAAATTGTTACATTTTTATCTCACTCATCATTAAGGCACAGCTGAGTGAATTCATATATTCCTTCCCTCATTTGAAATGAAATTTTTATGCACAAAGCAGTATGACAGTATACAAGGTAAATTAATAAGTGAGTCTGTGTCCTTATGGGGGAACCAAGGCACATCAACAGATAATTATGTTACAATATGGTATGGAAACAAAAGAAAGGTATAAATCAAGCTCAGAAGTCTCCCAGATATCAACTGCCATTTACTTGTTGGAATCTCCCCAAAATATATTTCATCTGAGCTCTTGACTCATATATCCCACTGTGTGCTAGAATACCCACTCAGATATCCTAGAGGCACCTCAAAACTGAACTCATACTCCCTACCTGGTCTGCTGTTTCCTTTTATTTCTATCTCCATGGATGTTCACATACGTCTTGTGTCACTCAAGGCTGAAATCTGAGGTTATCCTAGTCTCTTCCACCTTGTGCATTTCACCACATCTAATCAGGCACTAAGTCTTCATATTTCTTTCTAGTACATTGAGATCTCTCCAATTTTACCCCTTCCATTCCCTCTGCATTGTCATTTTCTTATACATTTCCCTGCACTGCCTCTTACAGTCCATATGGAAGGACTTACACGTCATTGTATCCCAGCATTTTTCACCACCTGGACTTCAATATGTGAATGAATAAATAAATGAATGGTATAGGAAAAAAGAAAAGGAACCACTCTCTGAGGATGCCAGGGAAGGCCTCACAGACAAGGCGATATTTGAGCTGGTTTTAAATAATCAATGGGAATTGGCCAGGGTAAGAAATAAGGAGGATTTTTCAAGCCTCAGAAGATCATGGGCTTTTCTGGGAGTAGTGAAACCCTTAGCATGGCCGGGACAGGTAAAGGGAACTTGAGGTACCACAGGTGAATTTGGATTTAACTTCTAGAAGCAACAGAGAATCAGAAAATGTATATAAGCACATTTTGTGGCATCAACACTTTGTTTTGGGTGGAGACAACTCTGCTGGAGACAGATAGCAGTGGGAAGAAGCTGGTGGCAGAGAGAGGTGATGAGGGTCAGAAATGAGGCACCAGCAGTGGGAATGGAGAAGGAGATAGATATCACAGTTATTTTAAAGGTAGAATCAATCGAGTTGGGTGACATTAGATAAAATGGTACCTCAATGTTAACTTGGTGATACTTGTTTAAATCTTTTTTGATTTTCCTTAACTAAAACACTATATTAAAACTGAAAAGACACAAACAACCTCATATCGATAGAACTAAATACCCAGGGGAACAATTTTCACTACAGCATTTGGGTTTTTGCCAGGCAAGATTATGTGCAGTCCCAAAGGGCCCCAAAGCCGGATGTCCCCTAAGCACAAAACAGATACTTTTAGCTTAGGGAGGATCAGAGGCCAGAAACAAAGTCTAAACAACAACTAAAATAACCAGACACCGAGCACTTGAAGAACTGTTCAAACAATATTAGTGGAAAATATTGAAAACTGGGGCTAAAGCGCAATTGACAGTGGAGGTATATAAAAATAATCATACAAAATTAAAAATGACCTAAGATAATTGACTTCAAACTTCAGAAAAACTATCATTTCCCCCTGAGAATGAGAGAGGTCAGGAAAGCTTTTACAATAAGTGGCACTGGAGTTACACTTTAAAGTGTGTAGTAATTTCATTTGCAGAGCTGAGGGGAAGTCCTCTTCAGTAAAAGGGAACAATGAGAGAAGTGGGAAACTCTGGGTTGCACTGAAGGAATGGCCAGGGATTCCCAGTTTGATTGGCTCACTGGGTACATGAACAGGAATAGTGGAAATTAAGACTGAAAATGTAGGATGGGGCCAGGTCATGACGGACCGCAAATGCCACAGGAAGGAGTCTGAACTGGAAGAACGCACTAGAGGAGGGTTGAACAAAACGGGGCACACTCAGCACCATGCTTCAGGAAGAGTCAGCTGCCAGAGCAGGTAAAATGGAGTGAATGGCTAGGACCATAGGGGAGGGGCAATACGAACACATACGCAAGAAAATTTTGAGGCAAAAAAAAAAAAAAAAAGTAGGTGGCGCTTAGCAAGATTGGGATTAGAAAAGACTCACGTTTGTCCCAGTGGGGAAATCAATTGGGAGCTAATTAGCAATGAGATTGCAGTGGAGCCAGAGAAGGTCTAATTGGGGAGTTGACATTTGTGGTAAGATCAATCAGACCAGTTTTTCTGCTGAGTCTTATCTCTGTATGGGCCCTGGAACTGCAGCAGCTGCCCTGAAATCAGGAAGATAACTAGTCATACTGAAGCTGACCTAATAGGAGCAATAGGGTGGAGGGAGGATGGAAAGATCCCAGGTCTTTGATGATGCTATTGAGTCGCTGATTTAACTAACCATGGGATTTGGGGCTATCTGTTAAAATACTAAAATAAATTTTTCTTATTGTAAAAAAAAAAATCAGTCATAAGACTTTTTTTTTAACTCCATAATGTGAGAGCAGGAGTAGAGACATCAGATGGTGGAATCCACCCAGTATTGGATATTTGCAAGGCAAGTAAAACAGGACATGGGGACCAGAGCCTGAAGGCCAAGAAGCTAGCAAGAACCAAGTTTAAATGGCAAGCCAAAGGGTCCTTATGCATAGGGAGGCAGATGAGGCCAATGTGGCATGTCAAGGCAATAGATGGAGCAGGGAGTGGTTTCAGTGAAGAATAATGCCGAGATTCAACAGGAGAAAAGATTGAGAAGAGGTAGAACGATAGCGATATGGCCTGAGAAGATCATTTCACATGACGAGTGTGTCTGTGCCCACAAGGAGCAAGAGTGTCATAGAAATAAACTTGCTTAAGGTTCGGAAACCGAAGCTCTCTGAGGACAGGAATTGGAACAGCAGACAAGTATTTAGCTTCCTCAAGATGATAGAAGAGAGAAAGTCAGCAAAAGCAGACTCAATGGAGTGAGACGCAAGCACAAGGTGTGAGTTGAATACAAGATGGAAGAAGTATGGTATATAATAATAGAGTGGCGCTCAGAACACACGTTTTTGAGAGACAGTGAACAAACAGTAGCCTGGACGTGACAGTGGCAAGCAGGAAATTTGTGGACCCCTGCTCCTCACTCTGAAAGTTAGAGGAAGTGGAAGAAGAGCCCACTGGTGACAAATTTGGCTCAGGAACTTATAACTTAGAATAAAGCCAAGCTTGAGTTTTGGCAAGAGTGTAGGGAAATGTTGAAGAGAAAGGTTAAAGAATGTGAGGTTGATAATCCAAAAAGATACATGTACCACAATGTTCACTGCAGCACTATTTACAACAGCCAGGACATGGAAGCAACCTAAATGTCCATCAACAGATGAATGGATAAAGAAGATGTGGCACATATATACAATGGAATATTACTCAGCCATAAAAAGGAATGAAACTGAGTTATTTGTAGTGAGGTGGATGGACCTAGAGTCTGTCATACAGAGCTAAGTAAGCCAGAAAGAGAAAAACAAATACCGTATGCTAACGCATGTATATAGGAACTAAAAAAAATGGTACTGATGAATCCAGTGGCAAGGCAAGAATAAAGATGCAGATGTAGAGAACGGACTTGAGGACATGGGGTGGGGGGGGCGAAAGGGAAGCTGAGACGAAGTGAAAGAGCAGCATTGACATATATACACTACCAAATGTAAAATAGATAGCTAGTGGGAAGTTGCTGTATAACACAGGGAGATCAACTCGATGACTGGTGAAGACTTAGAGGGGTGGGATAGGGAGGATAGGAAGGAGTTGTGGGATGGAGGGGATATGGGAATATACATATAAATACAACTGATTCACTTTGTTGTACAGCAGAAACCGGCTCAACAGTGTAAAGCAATTATACTTCAATAAAGAGCTTAAAAAAAAAAGAATGTGAAGTTGTTTAGCTAATAGAATGCTAGAGTGCAGTAGAAGGACATAGGAAGGGAAGGCAGGTATGGCATGGGGGCTGGGCTGAAATCTACAGACAGAAAGCAGAAGCATCAGAGGTTGGCGCGTGTACCACGGGAGAACATTTTTAAAGAGAGAAATGTGGTGGCATCTAGTTCGATGCCTGGCTAGCAAGACATAAGGGTTGACAGGAGAAAACAGAACAGGGAGAATAAACTAAGGGGAATTTTGGCAGTTTAATAGCCTTGCAAAATAAAAATCATAAGTAAATTTGGAACTAGGCAGACCTAGATATGAGTCCTGACTCGGCTATTTACTACCATGTGACTTCAAGCTTCTGTTTCCTCATAGTTAAAATGGAAATTAAATTGCAGACTTTTCAGAGGTTTGAATAAAATTTCAAGATAATCTAGGTACTATGTAGTGGTCACTCACTCGGGTGAAACATTACTCTGTGACTGCAGCTAGCTTCCAAGCTTCTAGGCCTGCCAGTGCAAACAGCTTCTGAAGGGACATCTCAGGGTGAGGGAGGCATAAGCATCTCCCCCAAAAGCACTCCTCCCAAAGGACACAATACCACTGGAGATAAGTTATTGGTTTAGCAATGAAAAAGAAGAAAAATTCTGAATTAAACTCTCAATAATTCAGCAGCCAACCTTAAAAGGACCTGAAGAGGAACTTCACACACACCGTTGCAGAGGCACACTTTGTGCTCTATATTTTGTTTACTCAGTGAGTCAGCCTATCATCAGCACTTCCAAATTAACTCTAATTACCAGAGAAAAGTGATTATTCTAATTGCTTGATAATGAACTACTACAAAAAGCCTAAGTAATGAGTAATAATTACCATATTATTTCATAAAGGAGATTTATTTTTTTTTGAAAGTAGGACACACTCAAGATTGTGTCTGGTTTACAGACACAATGGGATTGGTTTACAATTTTATGTAGCTTTTCTCAATTCATACGAGGTCCAGGCCAATGATCCCCATATTTAAATCTCTTGTCCAGACCTTTCCATTGAGGTCCAGAAGACCCCTCTGACATCTCACCTTCAATAGTTAATAGGCAGCTCCACCTGCCTGACTTCATGCTTACCCAATTCCTTGACCTCAGCTCCTGTCATTCTCCCCTGCACACACTGCACTCTGGCCACACTGGCCTTCCTTTTGTTCTTTGAATGTGTGGAGCTCATCCTCACCTTTCCCTTGCTAGTTCCACTGCCTGGACTATCCCAACACCAGACATTTTCATGCGTTGCCTCCTCCTTTTCATCAAGGAGGAAATATAAACTCCCCAATGAGGCTTTCCCAATTTTAATTGGTATCTCCTTCTAATCTTCCTCTATTGAATTACACTGTTTTATTTTTTCATATTTTTTGTCACCAAGATGGCATATAGTAGCCACTCAATAAATGTAGAATTAATAAACCATGCACAATTTTTCTTAAAACAACATCCTAACTTGGGACAATGCAATTTCAAGTTCACCTGGAACTCACCTTTAACCCAAAAGTTGCTCAAAAATCTGCATTGACTCCCATCAGCTCGCAAGTTGATGAGAAGGGATAAGGTAAAACTCTCAGAGCAAAACGCATCTGTATCCTTATGCAGCTTCATAGTTCATACCTGCATGCACTGTTCTGGCTAAGAGCATCTCAGAGAAGCTAGGACTCTCCTGACAAAGACCGAGACTGTGTTTCTTGAAGAATCTGAGCAGCCCCCCACCCCCACCCTAGCCAGGCAGAATCTCCAGCAGCAGGGGAGCTCCAAGAAGACTTAAGGGCAAGGGATGTTTGCCCCTGCAATAAGGAATACTGCTGAATCTCCTTCTCTGTACAGCCATCTTGTAGGCACAGACAAGAACCAGTACCGGTTGGCTTCTTCCTGTCAATCACCATGACCCGTATGACAACCATGCAAAGGCTTTCAAAATGTGCTGACAACTTGAAGGGACTTTGAGGAAGGTCATAGTTCTAAGCAATGCTATAAAGTTACCCACACAGCTTTGCACACCATAGAAGAATTTGACCTTGATTTTTTTTTTAATTTTTGCTGATATGTAGCAAATGGTATATGAATATGTCAGGAATCATAAAATAGTTTGTGTTTTACTTCCAAAAATAAAACCAGGAAGCCAAAGACAAATATCATATGATATTGCTTATATGTGGAATCTAAAAAAAAATGATACAAATGAACTTATATACAAAACAGAAATAAACCCACAGACATAGAAAACAAATTTAAGGTTACCAAAGGGGAGGGGGAAGGGATAAATTAGGAGTTTGGAATTAACAGATACACACTATGATATATAAAACAGATAAACAACAAGGACCTACTATATAGCACAGAGAACCATACTCAATACTTTTTAATAACCTATGAGGGAAAAGAATCTGAAAAAGTTTTATATATATATATATATATATATATATACACATATATATATAACTGAATCACTTTGCTGTACACCTGAAACTAACACAACATTGTAAATCAACTATACTCCAATTAAACAAATAAATAACTACAAATAAAAATAAAATAAAATCAGGAAAGGCCATACTAGGTTTTACAATCCAAGTCCTCCAGATTCTATAAGAAAAATAGAACCCAGGAAGTTTACATGACTTAAGATTCGTCAGCAATTCAGAATGTTTTTCATACATAACACCTTATCTTTTGCACATTTTTAAAGATGGAAAAAAGTGAACTGATTGTGAAGGATAATTTCTTTATTTTGCCCTTGCTCAGGAGTTTCAGTAAAATTAATTTTAGGAGGATGTTTTCTGAGGTTGTCAGACATGTAATTGAATTAAACAAGGTCACAATCTTGGGGGGACGAAAAACCTCCTTTTCTCATCTCACATCTTGTTAAACTTTGTTTTTCCTTTCCTCTTGCTACATGTAATTTTTTTGAAGTAGAATGCCTTCACACTAAATTTATCTTGGAAAGATTTTCCAAGAAATTAGAGTTCCAAGTTTTCCAGATATTGCAAAACAAACCCCATATTTGCCTTTCTTTGACAAAACTTGGCAGCCTGCCTTGAAAACTGACATTATTCAGCATGTGCCCTCATGGCATAATTCCCAAATCCTCTATAATCTTACAAAACATTTTCTTTCTTTCTGAAGAAATGTTCACTTTCCGATAAGACGCTTCCATGATCTGAACCAGCTATCTTCCTTTGTCAGTTAGGAAGTCAATTGGAGCCTAAATCAGGGAGGAGACTACCACACCTATGAATGTACGCATTTAAAAAGTCCCTGATTACCAAAATGCATTCACTCAGTACATTTCTGAGTCCCGCCCCTTTCTAAATTTTTTTTTCTTCTTACAACACTTTTCACTAATTTTTTTCTTTTTTATTGAACTATAGTTGATATACAATATTATGTTAGTTTCAGATGTAATACAAATGATTTTACATATGCATATGAGAGGATCACCACAATTAGCTTAACCATCTGTCCCCATACAAAGTTATTACCGTATTATTGACCATATCCCTGAGGGTGTACATTACATCCCCGTGACTTATTTATTATATAGCTGGAGAAGTGGACCTCTTAATCCCCTTCACCAGTTTTCTCTTCACCAAACTCCTCCCTCATTCCTTTTTTTTATTTATAATAATTTGACAGTTGTTTCAACAGAATGCAAACAATATAGGCAACCTCTGGGTTGGGTCCTTAAACTTTGTCCTGATGTTACTCATAAAAGCAAAAATTCTAAAAAAAAAAGCAAAAATTCTGGATCAAATTATTTACTGATTATACAAATGATAAATGCTAATTTGGGGGGAAGATTCAAAATGTGTAACAAAGAGAGTAAAACTCACCTGAAATCCAGCCACCATCCAGAGAGAGAATAATCGCTAATATTTTCGTAAGCGACATGTTGTATATCTTTCTATGCATATGCATAACATATGATTTTATGAAATCATAATAGGTTGGTATGTGGATAACTCTATCCTTATTCTACAGTCCGTCTATCCCCCCTTCCCCTGTGCCCCCTCTCACCCCCTCCTTAACCAATGGAACCACCTAGTAAACGTCTTTCCATAACTCCCTCTAGGTTCATACACTTTTATGCCAAGAGCTATAACTTATTAAATGCTTAACATTCTTTCCAGCATCTTTGTTACTTGGTGTTTCCTCCACCCTTTATTTTTTAAAGATGTGTTGTTAGCTCAGGGGCCCCTTTTGCCGCCTACTTTGCTATCTCTCTCACTCATCTAGAAACTGAAAGCCATGCCTCCACATGGGAGGTCCCCCACACCTGACGTTGCAGAAGGTCCTCAGGGATGCTCTGTTTCTCCCTTTCTGGTTTTTTGTTTGTTTTTTTTTTTTTTGATTTATAGCACAAGGCCTCATAGAAAGGGCAAGATGATATAATAAATAACATAAATGGATGACATTGGCAATTAAATAAAGGTCACAATTATGACTGAACAAACAGGGACTTCTTGGTTATTTTTACAAAGATAAGAAAATGCTAGCCATAAAGAGTGACCTTGCTAAAAATTTGATCAGGACAAATATTTAATGATCATAATCCCAGAATTTTTACAGTGTGCAACATTTTTTTAAAATAACATAAACATACATAAACATTTAATTTTCTGATGGTTTAAAAAGATTAAGGATTTTATTCTTTAACTAAAGCAAATAAAAGGGGGGATTATTAAACCCAAAATACAAATAAGATTCATGCTGAAGACTGCATTATTTTTTAATGTTAAATGAAATATGAACGGGGAAATAGTTTACTCATTAAACTTATATATCGTCCATATCCCATATCCCAGACACTGTTAGATGTTGTGGGAAAGTAAGGGTAAAACAAACAGAGCTCCTGTCTTCAATAAGCTTATGGTTTAGTGCAGCATTGTCTGACAAAAAGATAATGCAAGCCACATGTATAAATTTTTAAGTAAAAAGAAATGTGAGATTAATTTTAATAATATATTTTATTTAATCCAATATGTCCAAAATATTATTTCAACATGTAAACAACATTTAAAAATTACTAATGAGATATGTTACATACTTTTTTTGTACATCAGGTCTTCAAAATCCAGTGTGTGTTTTATACTTATAGCACATCTCCAATTGAACCAGACATATTTCAAGGGCTACTGTATTGGAAGCACAGGCTTAACACATCTGTCAAAACAGGCGGGGTTATGCTGTGTACAAACAATCCAACATCTCAGCTGCTTTAAGCATCAAAAATATATTTCTTGCTCCAGCCACATGTCTTTGGCAGGTCAGCAGGGCACACACAATCACAGTTAACAGGAATGAAAAGCAGGAGTTGAGCATGGCTATCAAGTGCTTCCACCTGAAAGTGATATGCATTTACTTCTGTGCCAAAGGGAGACATGTAGTCAAAGGCACTGGGAAGTGCAATCCTATCACCTGCCCAGAAAGCTGAGAGCAGAAATATTTGCAGCCCAACCCCAGTGATTACATCTCTTAGGCAAACACCCGGAGTTAAACAATGTGAAAAGCAAGAAGGGAGATAAAGAGGGAGATAAAGAGGGAGACGGCTAGAGCTAAACTACAACAGGGGGTGGAAGGTGATGAGAGCACTCAGCATGGGACAGATAAATGCCAAAGGAGTTCAGGGGAGAGCAAAGTGACTTCTGACACCAATGGAGAAGCAGCTATAAATAGTAAGTACTTGCCTGGAACTACCTTACGCATGTGGAAGACAGTCCCACCTAATTAGCTCTGAGGCTAGCCTTGGGAAACCAGATATGTCATCTCTATTATAAAGTACAAATTGCTGCTGCATACACCCTGTGAAAATGTACAGTACAATATATACTAGACTCAAACATGCACTTTGAGAGTAATTCTGTGGAAACTGTCCTTTTAAACCACTCACTCTGAAATTATGAAACAGCCATCTCTGAACTAGCCATCAGATCACCCAGATCATTCTAATAGCTCAGAAAAGGGGGAGGGAGGGAAGTACTCTTCAGTGACTAACACGGCACCATGTTCTGGGAGCCTCCAACAGAATAAGAAATGCAAAAAAAAAAAAAAAACCAAACACAGTATCAAAAAGACAATTTCAATTTCCTAAGCAGTATCTTGTGAAGTTATTGAGAGACTGTTGGGTTGAGAAACCTTCTCCTTTGCCCTTGCAGGCTTCCCTGGCTATTTGGAGAGGTGTTAGCCATATAGCTGGGAATATTTTATGTATTACAGAGCTGTGAGATTATTGCATTAAAAAGTATCAAGGAATGTAGAACTGTTGGATGTCATCCTTCCAGGAATAACTCAGGGGAAACAGAAGACAACTTATCTTCACATGTCTGCATAGGCAGTTGGGTTCAGTAATACAAACTTCAGAAAAAGACAATTGTACCTTGTAGAACATCTACTGATTTGCCGTACCTTGCATAAGACACATCCCATTCTGTCAATCATTAAAGGGAGCGTAGTAGATATGCAAAATAATTTACAGTATTTCTCATCACACACAACCTCAGGCCCCAAATCATTTCCTCACCCAGTAGATCAAATGGCAGACAATTCTGCATTAACCCTGGAAATGGCAGAGTCATCAATATACAAGCCAGGAAAAAAAAATAACAATTTGCAGAATAACCACTTATCTATCTCGTTACAAAAGATGCATCTCATTCTGTCAATCATTTAAGATAAAAGCATGTTAGATATTCAAAATAACACGTAGAATTTCTCACCAGAAGAAACCTTGTTCTCAAATTCTTTCCATACAAAGACCAAACATTAACAATTATTTACTAAATCCTGAAGGCTTTAAACAAATGTCAATATTGTTCTTTAAAAATGTAGTATATAATAGAATTTTTAATGTACTTAACATAATTCTCAATAAGGTCATAAGGATCTACAGAATACTGTCACGTATAACACCTCTGATTACTTCTTACATCTCAAACATAGTCACAACTGAGACTATTAAGAATGTCAGAATTACTGGACCAAGTAAAACCTATTGCTGTTCCAGCCTTCCACTGACTTTGACAGTGGTATAAGGAACACTGATCTGTTAACACTTTGTGGGTTACAGAAAGTATAAGAAATAGTTCCCTGCTTCTAGCTCTGCAGAGAGGAAAGTTACATACTCATGACAAGATAAGTTAAAAGAAGAGAAACTGCTTTAAGTTAAGGTGTTCAAAAGACATCTCATAGGAGGCAGAAGGTGGGCTGACTCAAACGATTTCAACAGCCAAGAAGACAGACGAGCATTCTGGGAAAAGGTAAAAGTCCAAAAATGCAAATGCTGAAACAACTGGATATCCATATGCAAAATAATGAAGTTGAACCCCTATAAAAATTAACTCAAAATGGATAAAAGACATAAATATAAGAACTAACACTGTAAAATTCTTGGAAGAAAACAGAGGAGTAAATCTTTATGACCTCAGATTAGACAATGGCTTAAAAAAAAAAAATGGTACTGATGAACCTAGTGGCAGGGCAAGAATAAAGACACAGATGTAGAGAACAGACCTGAGGACACAGGGAGGGAAGGGGAAGCTAGTACAGAGTGAGAGAATAGCATTGACATATATACACTACCAAATGTAAACTAGATGGCTAGTGGGAAGCTGCTGCATAGCACAAGGAGATCAACTCAATGCTTGGTCATGACCTAGAGGAGTGGAATAGGGAGGGTGGGAGGGAGGCTCAGGAGGGAGGGGATGTGGGGATATATGTATAAATACAGCTGATTCACTTTGTTGTACAGCAGAAACAGGCACAACATTGTAAAGCAGTTATACTCCAATAAAGATGTGAAGAAAAAAAAAGGGTGAATTTTGTTGTGTATAAATTATACCTCAATAAACTTGACTTAAAGTTTAAAATATAAAAAAAAAAGAAAAAGAAAAAGACAATGGCCTTTTAATTATGGCAACAGAAGCACATGCAACAAAAGAAAAGATAGAGATGTTGGACTTCATTAAAATTAAAAATTTTCTTGCTTCACCATTAAGAAGTGAAATGACAATCAACAGAAGGAAAGAAGATATTGACTCATAACTGATAAGGAATGTTTATCTGGAATGCATAAAGAACTCTCACAACACATTAATATAAATACAGATAATCCATTTTAAATATGAGCAAAGGATCTGAATAAATTTTCTCCAAATTTCTCCAAAGAAGATGTATAACTGACAAACAAGCCTATGGAAAGATGCTCAACATTATTAGTCACCAGGGAATGCAGATCAAAACCACAATGTGATACCATTTCGCATCCACTAGCATGGCTATAACCAAATAACAGATAATAAGGAGTCAAGATAATAATAGTGGCAAGGATGTGGAGAAATTAGTACCCTAAACAACTGCTGCTGATGAGAACGTATGGTGCGGCTGCTTTTGAAAACAGTCTAGTACTTCCTCAAAAGGCTAAATATAGAGGAACCACATGACCCAGCATTTCCACTCCTAGGTATATACCCAAGAGAAATAAAAACATGTGTCCACACAAAAACCTGAACATGAATGTTCACAGTAGCATATTTCTAATAACCAAACATTAGAAACAACCCAAATGTCCATCAACTGATGAATGGTTAAAAATATGGTGTATTCATACAATAAAATATTATTTGGCAATAAAAAGAAATGAAATATTGACACTGGATACAACATGAATAAACTCTAAAAACTTTATGCTAAGTGAAAGAAGCTAGTCACAAAAGACCATATGCAGTACGGTTCCATTTATTTGAAATGTCCAAAATAGGCAAATCTATAGCGATAAAGAGTCGATTAGTGGCTTGCCCAAGGGTGGGTGGAGAGGAGACAGCGAGTGCCTGTTAATGAGTGTGGTTTTTTGTGGGGAGGGCGGATAATGAGAATGTTCTAAAATTGATTGTGGTGATGGTTGAACAACTCTGTGAATACACTAAAAACCACTGAGTTGCACACTTTAAATAGGAGAATTGTGCGGCTATGTGAATTTTATCTGAATAAAACAGTTCTTTTTTTAAAAATGCAAGGTGTGTTTATAGGCAACCATAAATAGACCGTTCTGACCAGATAAAATAATGTTGATAGTGAGGAATGGTAAATGAAAACGGGAAAACTGAGTTGCCACCGTGGTATGCTGGCAGCTCGTCAGTGCAAAGGAAAAGAGTTCGAGCTGTATTCCTACCTTCTCGGCTCATTGCTTTAGGACAATATGTATATAAAGAGTCCAAAATCTAATAAGCATCAAAAAGTGATAGCTATTCTTGTTATTATCATCATTAGAAGGTCCCTGATCATTCTGTGCAATGCGTTCACCTTATTGGGATCTCTGGCCTGGCCTCGCCTCTTGGGCTCTCCATAGTCTGGATTTTATGTGACCACTTGAGCTTAGCTCTCCCAAGACCAGAGGTTCATCCAACTGAATTCAATTTACTTGTGAAGATTAAAAAAAGCAATGGAAGACAGCTTGATTTTGGGGCCCTTAAAAAACATAAAATAATCAAAGTCCTGAAATTCTAGAGCATAATATAATGCACAAAAGCAATATCCACATAGGTAAGTTAAACTTGTCACTGGAATAATAAGTGAAAGACAGTTAAGCTCAGTAATGGCTATGTTCACCAGAAGTTACTCAACCAGGCACACGTTACCAGTGGGAAGCTGTTAGAGATTAATGTGTGGAAGACAATGGGCCTTCCAAGAACAAGGGAGAAACTGACAGTCACCCAAGATGACTATAATTTTTCTAGCTTTGATGGATCAGGACTTTGAGCTACATGAGGAACCACAGAATTTTTTTCCGTGTTCCTCTCTGCTGAACAAAATAATTCAAAGTACACGTGCATAATAAAGTTCAGCATTTAAAGAGCACTGACAGGACTTCCCTGGCGGTCCAGTGATTAACATTTCACCTTCCAATGCAGGGGACACAGGTTCGATCCCTGGTTGGGGATCTAAGGTCCCACATACCACAGGGCAACTAAGCTTGCACGACACAACTACTGAGCAGATGAGCCACAACCAGAGAGCCACGAGCTCTGGAGCCCATGCGCTGCAACTACTGAGCCCGCGCACAGCCCACTCTGCGCACCACAGCTAGAGAGAAGCCTACACCACAGCGAAGAGCCAGTGCGCTGCAACAAAGATCCCGCATGCCGCAACTAAGACCCAAATAAAAATAAATAAATAAATAAATATTTTTAAAATAAAGAGCACTGACATTTTACTAATATTAAAAATAAATCAAGAAAGAAGATGTAATTTTTCCCCTGAGTTTCTTACCTTTTCATCTAGGACCATGAGGAAGACATAACTTTTGTGAACAACTTTTTAACTGTCAAGTAGATATGAATATACATACAAGTCATCAGAGAATCACTTAAGAAACCCCTAAAATAAATAGTAAACAAAATAAAAAGTGGTTTTCCTATCTTTGAGCAGACTAATAATTTCAGGTCCAACTACTCAGGTTAGAATGTATTCCAGTTGCTGGTATGTATCTAATGAAACCCAGGTTACTTCTAAACTTAGGACAGTTATCAACAAGTGAGCAGAAATGGAACAAAACCTCGAACATAACACGGTGTTCTCCTGCACAGCAGAAAAGCAGGTTTTCATAAGGCTGAAATTCTCCCTAGGGTTCCACGGGACAAATTTCCCCTGGGGTTCCACGGTGTCAACAACTGCTCAACATCCTGCCTGTCTAATTTCCAAGCTGGAGTAGCAACCTCTTCTTCCAGATTTGCTTCTGCCCCAGACTCTGACGCTACTGTAGGGCTGAAGCTGTACACGAAATTAGTTAGCATGAGTCGGCACACAAAGATAGGTCATCCGGAAGAGCTGTGAGGTGGAGAAAAAAACTAAGCAGAGATTTAAAAGCCCCATGGACAATCCACCTGTGGTTAAATCAGATGGTAACACAGACAAACCATATGTGTTTCACTCTTGGTTAAGTGTTGCCAACTGCACGTGGCAATCCTGAGCATCAGCAGTCTGCTCGTGGGTGGTCTTTCTGTTGACATCCTAAATGACCCATCGATATGTGTACCATCTTTCCTTTTGTGTTTATATATCTTTAAAGGGAGAAGGAGAGCAAGAATGAAGATAAAGGCATTGAGAACAAAATCTGCAAGCTATTCGGAGGACGTGGAGTCTTTTACAATTTATTTTTCTCTCGTTTCAAAATAAAAGCTTTATACTATGCCATGTAAATTCCAAGGAGAGTTTAATCACTTCTATTATTCAAATACAAATTTTTCATGTTTCTAATTACAATAGAATTACTCCCTTAAATAGATACAGTCTTTCTCTAAGTCCATTTATTTATTTTTCTAAAACAATATATTTCTTGTAACTTTCCACCCTCTATTTGATGGAGAAACAGGAAGTATCAGCCTTTAGGCCAAGAGAAAGCACCATTATTACCTGTCCTTGTAGATCAAAAATAACCCCCTGAGGTCTAAAGTTCCATTTCCAAAGCTACCTCTCACATAGAGTCTATTATCTGATTGAAGGAAAAGACGTTAACTGCCATAGCCCTAGGACCTAAGCTTATTTTGTCTCTGAGCCAAACAAGACTACAGTTCCTAACAGAATAGCATAATAAGCAATCTTCCAAGGGCTATAGTCAGTAATTTACTAAAATTACTCCAAAAGACAGCATAGAAAGCATAAAACTTTTGCTTAGTATAATATTTCTTTTCCTATGATTTAAAGGAAAGGGGATTTAGAAATAAACTACCAGTGGATTTAAAAATAAGAAAGCTACAAATCTATTCAAGAGGAAAATAAGCAACTGGTTAGAGTTAATGATGACCTTAATATGTTCAAAATTAATAGAAAGAAAAAGTAATAGGAAATGTTCTAAAAATGGAAAATCTAGAGGCAAGCATATGCCTCCCAAGCAGAAAATCTAACATTAGACATTAAAATCTATGCATTCTCGCTCTGGAAGATCTTCATACAAATTATCCACAGGAATCCAAGTATCAAGGAAAAAACTCTGCATATAAAATTTAATATTCAAATATACACTCTGGAAAAAGGGAAACATTCTTGATGAAATGGAATACAGAAGCTATTTAGAGCTAACACATTTATGATTATTATAAACTATTATTGACCAGGATTAATAAAGAGTAACCAAATGTTGAATTCCAAAATAAAATTTGGAAACACTCTAGAATACTTCTAAAATTGTGTGTCCTGTGGAGTGTAAATATATAATCAAACACTGTTTGCCAAGAAACTGACAAAGATGCTAACATTCCTGAATTACTTTTATGAAGGCTGACTTCTAGAGAAACCATAATAATGCCACACATCTGAAATACATTTTTTAAAGACAGAAAAATAGAGTATGTTTGCAAACCATATGACTGATGGAATTAATTTTCAAGGTTCTAAAGAAAATTTTTATGTATTTTGTCCCCAAAAAAAGGTGGCCATAGGCATGTTAACATGTAAAAAAGGATGTGACTGGCTTAGCCATACTAAGCCATTAGTTAAAAAAAAATCCTGGTCCTCTAAGCTTCTCCTTTACTGTTCCCTTTTTCCCACTACTATTTTCAGACCTACAAGGCCCCTGGGTTTTTTCTTTTCCCTAGTCCCCCATTAAAATTTATTTGCAATATGGATCTAATATCACCACTTTGTTCCTGTGTCAATTTAGGCAGTATGTTGCTACTCTCAGGGGTCTCTGCTTTCTTTCCCATGATGGAATAAAAGGCTGAACTTTCTTTCCCATTACAAAATAAAAGGTTTTGTCCTGGTTGAAGTCATTTCGGCATTCAGAGAGCAACTGCAGAAGTTGTAAAGCTATTTTACCTTTGAAATCTTGCTTTAAACAACTGCCCATTCTGTTTTCCAAAAAAGCCAGCCTGCCTACAGGAAAGATAATTCTCATATTTGAAACTGCTTGTTGAACTAATCCAACTTACATCAATAATCCTCCATTTTTGTATCTGGTGACCCCATCCAGTGACTCTGAAGAACCCAGTTCACAATTTCTATCACTGCCTACCAAAAAAAGTATGCAGTAATATAAAAGCATCCCTTTTATTAATTAAAAAAAAGTAGTGATCTGAGGAGCCCAGAGAGGGCAACCCTGAGAAGGGTGATACACCACACTGCGCACAATGAAGAAATAGCTATTTCCCAACCAGGCAAAGGCTTTCATGTATGTCAGGAATCCTACTTCTCCCTCTGTCATTTTTAATCAGAGAGGTGGAGCTGCCACAGATGTTTGGTAGCTAGTGAGACAAGGGTCAAAAATTCAAATGCCTGCAGGGGCTCAGCAGCTCACAGAAATAAAGGTTGTGAACAAAGTGAGTGACATACAGGCAGTGGTGGAGATCTGGGAGACAGCAAATCCCTCCATCAGGTGGCATCTGTGACTCAGCTACACTGCGGCCATAAGATGTTGCCAGATAACCAATTTAAAAAAAAAAAAGCCTAAAATACAGATTTTCATGTGAAATTTGCTAGCAACTACCAGAAATGCAGATGTTTAAAAACACTGGATAGGTGAGCCAAACTAAAGCCATCAGTTGTCAGGGTGTGTCCCATTGGTTACCTATTTGGTGCCTCTATTATATAGTTATGAGCACCCAGCCCAATCCTTGATCTTTTACCAATGGGATTTTAACCCATGGAACCCAGAGAGAGTAAGTGATGTAGTGATTAATTTTATGTGTCAATTTGGAGGGTGTTTTTGGATGAGATCAACATTTAAATCAGTGAATTTAGGGTAAAGCAGATTGCTCTCCATAATGTGAGTGGGCCTCATCCACTCATTTGAAGGCCTGAATAGAACAAAAAGAGCGGCCTCGCTGAACAAGAGAGCTCTCTCCAAAAGAATGCTTTCGGACTTCATCTGCACCATCAGTTCTCCTGTGTATCAAGCCTGCTGGCCCACACTACAGATCTCGGTCTCATCAGCTTCCATCATTGTATAAGCCAATTATTTATAATAAATATATACATATTCTATTGGTTCTGTTTCTCTGAAGAAACCTAATACAACTTATTTGGCCAAAGTCACAGAACTAGTTTGGGGAATTGTTCCCAAAATGAATTGTTCTAACTTTTTCCCTAGAGTATGTTCCAGTGTACTGTACTGGAGCAGGAATCTTTGTGGAGTGGAAGATGGCATTACGGATATGTCTTTGTGTGTGTATATACATCACAACACCTGGGGACAGCACATACAACCTGTATTTCTCAGAGTGTAGTTGCAGTTCTGCAGAATCATGCAGACACTTGTTTATATACAGATTCCTAGGTCTAGCTCCAGATGGGCTGAATCCAGCTCTCTAGGTTTGGGGCCCAGGAATCTGCATCTTGGCAGCTCCCCAAGATGGTTCCTGTGCACACCAAAGTTTAAGAACACTGGAGTAATTAACAGGCAAAACAGATTAGTGGGTCCAAACAGCAATCTGGAGCCAGATTGCCTGGGTGTGAAACCCAACTCCATCACTGACTAGCTACATGAGTGACCTTGGGCCAGTTACTTAACCCCTGTGCTTCAAAGTAGAGTGCACTTCACACCTCACATACAGAGATAATTCGAGGACTGGACAAGGAAGGGTTGTAAACATTTATGCACAATTAGCATTTAATTAACAGTAGCTATTACTAAGCTCTCTCATCACAGGTGTTCTGGCACATTTTCAGTATCATGCTAATCAATATTTATAGTGATGATCACAGTGGCACTTTAAGATCTTGAAATACTTGCTGAAGCAAAGATCAGTGTGGTTAGATGCTTCATTTTATGCAAATTCTTTATAACTTGGTAATTTGTGTGTAACATCAACAGTAACTTTCTAGAGATTAGAATATTTGATAAGCCTGAATACCACATCTGACTATACCAGGTAACAGAGTTTGCTGTATATGTGTACCATGTAGTGTGAAGACAGTGAGAGATTTTCTTAGGTAGTGTGGTCTTTCTGCAGTGTATTGATCCTCTTCTTTCTCTATTTCTACAAGGGTTGAAGCTATATTTTATTTATGTTTTAGCTCTCCAGACCCTAGCTCAGACAGCCTCCACAACAGGCATTCAAATATAAATATTTGTTGAATTAAACTTTCACACTAACATAACGGCTTTGATCCAACATTCTTTCACTAACAAATTCTCATGATGATATCTAAAGAAGGATACACAAACAGAAGCTACAAAAGGAGGCTAGAAATAATAAGGACAACATGGAATATTTGTCTCCCCCCCTACCAAAAAAAGAGCCCAATTCACTCATCTTTCAATCTTTTATTCTACCAAACTCTTAACCTGAAAGCAGTTATCAGCTAATGAACTGAACCTACACAAATAAAGGAGCTAACACACAAGTAAAAGGAAGCCATATGAGAGAAAATTGAGTGAGGCCAGAAATATGGTAGGGTTTTGGATCATTTAGCTCTAAATATAAACTTGAGATCTCTTTGCATTTGAATCTGAGAAAGTTAAAAGCAGTCTTTTAACAGAGCAGATCTTCTGTAGGACAACCTAAAACATGCGGAAAATTTTGCAGATACCATGTGGCATAATTAAGGACTTGAAGGTGAAAAATAGAAACAATGGCGACCAACAATAACTACAAGATTTGACTTGGAACAGAGGGAACACACCCAAGAAAACAAAGATGTGGGCAAAATAAGGCTGTGGACATAAAAGGTATCATTATTTCATGTAGAGCTTGAATCGGGATGAGGGGCTCTCCAGGAGGGAGCATCCCGGTTGAGCAGAGGCAGATGGGCCGAGGGTAGGGTGGCTGTTCCTTGTAGAGGAGATGGTCTGAGGATACATGAGAGAATCAGCAATCCAAGAAGTGGATTCTGGACTAGAACACCAGTGGTTACAACTCACCAGCCTAAAAGTAGCCTAACATCTACATGTGCCCACTATCACACAAAACTCACCAACTTCACATGAATGACAGATTTCTAAATCAATGAAATAAGCAAGAATAAAGAAGCTACAAGAAAAGTGGTTTCAACAAAACCCTTCATTCACTGGCCCATGTACCTAACAGTTATCAAGACCAACCCTGTGCAAGGTACTGTTCAAAGGAAAAACAAAAACAACAAAAAGATATGGCCCCTGCCCTCAAAAGTGATAATCTAGGTAAAGGATATAGTGTAAAGAATGTATCTATAAGAAACAATAATCACACAAAGGAATAATTATAATGCTTAAAGTGCATTTCAGTATTCTAGCACTTTAAGGAAGGAAAGATTACTCTAACAGAAATGAATTGGAAAGAATAAGCAGAGTTAAGGGCTTTTGAAAAGACCTGAACACTCAGGCTTGACTTGATAAGATGGAAGGAGAACAATATATAAAAAAAGGGGCACAGGCAGATACCTATGAAGGAAAGAACAGTGAACAACCAACCAAAGCAAATATTCAAATCCAGCAGGACTCAGAGTACTGGCTGCAGAGTTATGGGGGACCAGGCTGAAATCTCACCTGTCACAGACCTTCACTGCTAAGCTACAGTGTTTGGGTTTTATTTGCTAAACAGTAGGAAAACACAAAAGGCTTTGACTGATCATAGCTGGGTTTGATCAATCTGATGAGATACAAGGTAGTATTTTTTTTTCACATCTTTATTGGAGTATAATTGCTTTACAATGTTGTGTTAGTTTTTGCTGTAAAACAATGTGACTTAGCTGTATTTATACATATATTCTCATAACCCTTCCCTCTGGAGCCTCCCTCCGGAGTCTCCCTCCCACCTTCCCTATCCTACCCTTCTAGGTCATCACAAAGCATTAAGTTGATCTCCCTGTGCTACACAGCAGCTTCCCACTAGCCATCCAGGTAGTGTATATATGTCAATGCTACTCCCTCACTTCGTCCCAGCTTCCCCTTGCCCCTCTGTATCCTCAAGTCCGTTCTCTATGTCTGCGTCTTTATTCCTGCCCTGCCACTAGGTTCATCGGTAACAAGGTGGTATTTAGAAAAGAGTGAGAGTCAAGAGAAAAACTAGGAGACTCCTACAATAATCCATGAGAGTACTAGTAAATGCCTAAATTAAGGTAATAAGTATAAATATGGGAAGGAAAAGATTAATGGAAGTGGTACCTGTTCCTAAAATGTGGAATGTTCTGATATTAATTAGCATATTCACTGCCAAGAAAATGAATATGTTTATGTTCAATGGAACTGGAAACACCCCCATTCCAGTATAATTCCCAACATACCAGCCTCAAATTCTTAAAACATTCCTCTAATGTTTCTCCTCAAAGAGAAATTTTCTTTTAATACTTTTCAGCCTCTCAGTTAAGATAACTCACCATTATCTCCTGTCAGAGGTTTTCCCACAGCTGCCATGTAGCAGAAGGACTGAGGGAACGGCACACATCGCAGAAGCCCAACAACAGCCCCTGCCCGTTAATGAGGTTAAGCATGAAATTCATAGACGTCTGGAGTTTCTCTCACTTGCAAAGCTCCTCCTTTCTGAATATAATCATACTTCAGCAAGCAAGCACCTCTGAACAATTATTCTCAAAGAGATATTACGTGATGCAGCAGCAGAACTGTAAATTACCGCATCGATCTTCACACCCACTATGATGCTTGCTCATGACAGAAACCACAGATGCTGAACCTGTAGAGATTAAAGTCTCTCCCCATCATTCTGAAGGAAACAGGATGCAAGCCATCTAAGGAGAAACTAAGCTGAGGCTCTCTGCAGGCCTTCCTGCCTTCAATTTCTATCCCAACCCACTGAGCAACATAATTTATGGTGTTTTCTTCTATTTCCAAAAGGGTTTGTGATCAGACACCAGAAAACAGAGCTCCAATTATCTGGCATTACAGATTCCAGCCTTAAGGTTTACATGAAACCTGCAGATCATTTCTCTCAGTTACCTCCTTCTAAGGCCAAGAAAAATGAGGACCAAGGTCCCACAGCTGATATAGCAAAGTGTAAGTCTTCTCACTGCCAGTTTAAGGTTCCTTCCACTGCCCTCCACGTTGTCTCTCATAAGCCTTCAGTTCTAAATATCCGTGTACCCAAATGATGGGATATCAGCCCCAGTATTATATACTGGCTCACAGTCAAGGCAGAAAAATAAAATTCCAGCCATATACACACAGGGCAACATTGCTCCAGATTTTTCCCACCATGGAGCTGTGTATTGTTTCCAGGTTGTAGACCAGGCAAGATTCACGCAGATTTATTCCACTATGGCACAGGTATCTACTTAGGAAGTTAGTAAAATTAGGACATTTAAAAAACAGCTTTGGAATACACAAAGTGTTGTCAAAAGCACTTAGAAATGATTTTGATCCTTATAGATCTAATTCAGTTAGTAGGAGAATATCAAGATATTAATGCAGATACCTCTAAAATGGAGTTAATGGTGAGATGTTGATTATTGACATAACATATATAGGCAAGAGTAGTATTATGATCCGTTTAGAACATTCAGAAAAAACTATCCCTAACATACCTCTAGGAATCAGAATTATAAGAAGTTATTAAAAGACCCATAGGGTCTCAATCAGTAACTCAATCACCATAAAGTTATTACCCAATAATTCCCAATATCCTCTGATCAAAACAGCAGACAATCTACACTCAGTCTGTGTGTATCATTTAGTGATTCTTGGTTAACATCAAGACTCTTCCACAGCTGGGTTAGATGATGATCATGGCCAGATGCCAGAGGCTTTTTGTTACCTTGGGATTACCATGGCAACCACTCCCTCCTCCCCACCTAAAGGCAAGTAAAGAGGTAACTCATACAGGCAAGGAGTCCAATTTGAAGGAAGCAGCACTGGTGAGTGTCTTCTGAATTATGTTCTTTCATTAGCTAAATGACCTTAGCCAAGCTACTTAACGTCTCTGTGTTCAGTTTTCCTCTCTTGTAAAACGAGAATAATATCTACTTCGTAACGTTGTCCTGAAGATCAAATTCAATGAGATTCAATGAGTGTGCAAGCACCAGCAGTACATAAAACATGGCAGTTCTCTACAAATGACACTTATTAGTATACTACATGGAGGTATGATTTATTCATACAAGAGCAATGATGTAGGTTCCACATCAGAATATATATATGATATGGGGACTTCCCTGGTGGTCCAGTGGTTAAGACTTCTCCTTCCAATGCAGGAGGTGTGGGTTCGATCCCTGTTTGGGGATCCCACATGCCTCGCGGCCAAAAAGCCAAAACATAAAATAGAAGCAATACTGTTAACAAATTCAATAAAGACTTTAGAAATGGTCCACATCAAAAAAAATCTTTTAAAAAAAAGAATATATATATGATATAAAACACTGTTTACCAAAAATGGTTATGCTATATGGGAGACTCACTACTGGGAAGAATTTCAGCATCAATAAATTTAGTGGCTTCTACTGCTGATAACTGGATGCTGCTTCCACAAAAAGTCATTTCCCCCTTCTTTGGGTGGGTGGTGGGGGGGATGAACTGGCACACTGGAATTGACATATATACACTAATATGTGTAAAATAGATAACTAATAAGAAAAAAAAATTTTAAGTCATTTCCCCCTTCTTATTACTATAGTATCTTAAATCCACAACTAACTCACTCCAGTGAGTTAAAAAGTAAGCACTAACTGGAGAAGGTGACAAAATAAGCTATTATTAATAACTTCCACTTCAGCAGAGTAGATTATCAAATTATTTAGCTGAGCAGCAGAAGCGTACTGAGTCAGGGCAGAGGTTTAAGACAGAACATAAACTTTCACTACTTGGCTATAATGTCAATAAATGGCCTCAAAGCCATCTTAACTGAGATTTCAGAAAGGACCTATTCTCTCTGCTGAGGGACAGAGTGACAGGGTCCTATCAGTTCTAGTGTATTAATCAAGAATGTTCCTCACACAGAGAGCGTTTGGACAATTGTCGTGACTAATCAAAAGAGACTGATTAGTCTTTAGGTTTCTGGACTAACCTTGTGGATTATTAAATATTTGTCAGAAAAACATCAGTCACTCAATCAATAGGATTTCTACGACACAAGTCAATGTTCCACAGTCATGTCCAACAACCGACCAGTTCACGGTGTTATAAACCTCGGGATTACTTTGACGTCACAACCTTTCAGCCTTTAATAATCTTTCCTGTGTACAGTGCCTATGTGTTCATCGGGATGCTTTTTGCTAAGTGACAGAAATCCAGCTTAGATTAGTTTAAGCAACATGAAAATACGTAGGGAGCATACTAAAGTGTCCTACGATACTAAGGGATTGAACACTTAAACTGCGGGAAATATGCATCTCTCTACAGTCTGACCCTCTCACTGTAGACTGGCTTCCTTCTCTGGGCAGCAAATCTCCTATCAGATTTGCTCCTGGGTTTCACACCTTACAAATTCCCCAGAAAAAAAGGAACGGACTCCTTCCCGATTCACTTGCAAACTTCAGGGGAAGGACCAGCTTGAGTCAGATGCTCACTCCTGGCCAGTCCATCGTGGCCCTACTAAGAGAAAAGATGCGAGTACAGAAGGGGCAAGGTCACATAAAGAACAAGGTGGTGCCCACTGGAAGCCTGAGCCTTTCCCAAAGGAAAGGGCGCACTGTTCCCAGAAGAAAGGCTGAGGGGGAGGCTTGTAGAAACAACAATGGCAGACTGCTACAGGTGTATATATGCAATTTTTATTTCGAGGTGATCCTTGAAGACAAGGATCCTTGAAGACAAGCATGGTATGAAAACATACATGTTCTTTCATCCTGTAAATAAACCTTCCCCAAACTTAACCATGGGCTATAAATTTTATGATCATTCAAGTTGGGTAACCTATTATATCCCTGACTTCCCAACTCACTGTTTCCACCATTCCCACCTCCAGACTCCTCGCTAGAACACTGTAAACCTCCTAAGCAGCAACTTCTACAGGAGGGAGTGCATTCACAATGATTGCATGACCATGCTTGTCTAGAGAAGCCCTCAGGCAGGAATTATTTCCTTTGTTATTCCGTATATCTAATTTTGGCCTCAGATAACCTAAGAAGCTTTTGCAATGCAGTTTTATTCTTGGAAATAATTTCATTATAAGAGAATATTAAGCAACTGTGAAAATGAAGTCAAAAGGTAAGTATCCACATATAAATATATTCCTATCTTACAATTCTGCCTACTTATATACAGCAAATTCTGAAGTAGCAAAATAGACTTTATAGGAATATTAAAATATTTTTAATTACCTTATATTAGCATTTGTAGTTGTTTCCTCCAAAAACATGTATGCTGACTTTCATGTTTGCAGTGTACACAGTATTTTCAAAGTGCTGGTTCTGGGATTTACAAAATGGCTGAGAATGAACCTTTTATTGCCTTCTTCCTCTTGAGTTAAATGATTTTTTAATATTCCTTGATATGCCCTACAACCTTACCTGTTTAAATCGACGTGACCATATAATACATGACCTTTGAAAAACAAATGCCCCACTCATATTCATGCTCAGGAAAACAGTCTCCCAGAATATTAGTCATGTCTGACTGCTCTTCCTGGGTGACCAGATGTCTCCTGGGTTCATGTGCTAGACTGGGTACAATAGGCCCCCAGGTGTGGAATGAAAGAATTGGTCTCTTCCAAGGCCACGGGAACAAGGGAAAGAAAACCAGATACAAACCAAAGGGAGATTAGACAAAGGAACCTACACCAGTTGCAGAAGCAGTACAGAGATTGTGAGTCAGGAGCATGGCTTTAATGAAACAGCTAGTAAAGTTGAAGAAGAGCCAGCAGAGTTAAATCACTCTAAAAGAGCTAGAACCCTTAATTTTTTTTTGAGAGAAATCATCTTTGCTACCCAAAATTTTACAACTCAAATGTCACCTGCAGTTTGGGTCTCCCACCAAAGCTCTGCCCAAAATTTCTGAGGATTCCTTAGGGGTGTATAAGGTGGGGATGGGGCAGAACTTGTATCTCAAAGTCAGCTCTGCACCTACTTACACAGCCCCCTCTCTGTTCTCCACCCTTAGACCCAAAGTGAAGGTCAGGCTTTCTTGAGTTCCCCATCCATCTCTCCACTCACACAAAGCTTCCATGAAGATGAGACTTTGTCAGTTAATCAACAGGAGCTGTAAAAGGAGTTTACACGACAGCAAAGTAAAAAAATTCAAATTGAACACTGAACATCTCTCTTCTTAAATTATCTTTTGGCCACCCTAACACCAGATTATTTCCACAGGTCTCTTCTCCCAGCTTTGCAACATCCACAAACTTCTCTCTCCTCCCTCCTTTCTCTATTTACCTCCTTCAAACGAGCGCAGCAAACTCCCCTCCTTAGGTTGGGGTGTCAACTTAACCATTCTCCTCTCCTACTTTGGGTCTAGCCTCCAACATGTTCTCCAGTTTTGCTTCCTGCCTCTAAATGAATTATCAAGGCATTCACAAATAGAGTTTTTCTCCCTTCAGAAGAACTTGGGTGACTACTGTTAAGATCATGGATTTAATTTCTAACTCTCATTACACAAGACTGAAGTGGAATCACTGGTCCCTGGATGAGCTAATAAGGAGAAATGAGCTTGGGTGGCTCTCCACTCCATAATCTAGGGATACAGCAGCCTGACTAGGGAGGGGTTCTACCTGTTCATTCACAAGTCAGGGCATCTGAATACCATCTGGGAAGAGTTCTCAGCAACTTCTCTGATCTCTCAAGTTGTGGAACTGACTTCCCTTTCCAGACACAAATTTTGACTTTTGGTTCATCAGAAGAGGCACTTACAGGCAGATGTTGATCATCTTTGAAATCTCAGGTAAGTCATCTCCGATCTCACATTCCGTACTGAACCAAGCTATCTTATAGGCCCCCTTGCACCTAAAGCCTCTCCTTACTGTGCCTGGCAGGCCCTGGCATACAGAGAAGCAGAAGAACTTTCTGTAAATTCAGGTTCTAAATCTGCTCTGATTCTGCTGAAATCACAGATGATACTGGCTCATGAAAATGAGCAAAGAGACAGATACACAGAACTAGAAACCAGACAGGTCTTAGGAGATCGTAACACAAGGAACACAGCACTGCCTACACCAAAAACCCTCTTTTGGATTCCATGGATTCATCTGACCAAGTAAATACTTTATGACAATCTAATCGAGACATAATCTTTCAATTCTGGATATTTGGTGTCCCCTATACAATATGATCTGAAGACACATTGCCCATCAAAATGATAAATGGGCTTCATAGCTAAAAGTAAATTTACTCATTTATTCATTGATTAATTCAACAAATATTATATATAGAGAGAGTGCCTACCATGTGCCCACCAGCTTAAGTTTGTGGGTTTAAGCCTCATGATTCCATCCGCCCATTTAAAAAGCCACACATTACAGGAGAGGTTACATTTTCCAAGACGCACGTGAAATACACATAAAAATTAATCCTATCCTAGCTAGCGATCACAATAGGCCTGTCAAAAGAGCAAGGCATCGGTTCATCCTCAGCTCCACTCCCTTTCCGGAAAAACAATCTGGTTCTTAACTGTTCCTAAAAGCCATCTTAAAATTAACATAACCAAACTTAAAAACCTCTTTCTACCCCAATGTTCTCAGTTAACGGTGTCACGTCTGACCCAGGTGAAAGGTGACCCTGGAGTCATATTTGAGTCTCCTCTCTCTCTCACAGTTCTCATATCTGAGTATCCACTGGCAAGTCCTTTCTCCTCTACCCATAATCCCATCTACCATCCAGCATCCCTTTTCTCACCATCCCTACCACTACCACCAAACTGAAGCCAACATCACTTTTAACCTGGACAATTGCAACATCTTCTAACTGGTCTCCTCATTTACTCTTAACCTCTTACAAAAGTCATTCTAGCAGCTGGAAACTAAATCCAATTATATCCTCTACTGTTGGGTGATTTTTCACCACATTTAAAATAAAAGCTCAACTTTACACAGCTACAAAGGGTCTGTATCCATCATTCTCAGCCTTGACTGCTAATCAGAATCACCTAAGGAGCTTTGAAAAGTAACTAAGTGCCACCCAGATTAATTAAATCAGAGTCTCTGGAGGTGGGCTCTGGCATTGTTTTTTAAGTATGCTTCAGAATAGAGGACTATTGTTCTCCATGACCTGCCCACTCTCTTCCTCTCTGAGTTCATCTACTGCCACCATCTCCTCCATTCATTACGTTACAGCCTCACTAGCCTCTTTGCTTCCTTCAATCCACAATTTCTCTGCTTTACCTAGAAAGCTCTTCTTCGTTTCCACCCTCTTCTTCCACCACTGATCATCTTCACAACATTGGTTCCTTCTCATCCATCATTCAGGTCTCTACCCAAATACCACCTCTTTGGAGAGGTTTTCTGGAACCACTCAATACCCTACGTCAGTGGTTCTCAAAGTGTGGTCTCTAGAGCAGCAGCAGCAACAGCACCCAAAAAGTTGTTAAAAATGTAAATTCCTGGGCCCCACACCAGGCCTCTACTGAATCAGAGACTCTGAGGAAGGGGCTCAGCAACTTGTTTAAATAAATTCTACAAGTGATTCTGATACACATTAAAGTTTGAGAAGCACTATTGTGTGTGTATACGTATTGTGTGTATGTATGTATCTATTTATCTAACTACCCCCACCCCTCTACTCTTTATTACCTGATTTTATCTTCTTTCTATCAGTCATCTGAAATTTTTGTTTAATTTTTTAATTGTCTGTCGCTACCCCGCTAAAATACAAGCGCTGTGGAAACTTATATTCACTCCTATATGCTCAATGATTAGAATAATATCTGACACACAATAAGTATTTGATAAATATTTATTGAATAAATGAACCTACGAACAAAGCAATCTAGTCCCTTTCTCCCCCAGAAGCCCTAAGGTTTTGTTCTGTTCTGTTTTGTCTTCCTCTATAGAGGAAAGAAGATGTGCACGGGAATCTACAGGAGAGGTTCTCAGAAAACAATATCAAAATCCAACCAGGGCTTCCTAGGTGGTGCAGTGGTTGAGAATCCACCTGTCAATGCAGGGGACACGGGTTCAATCCCTGCCCCAGGAAGATCCCACGTGCCGCGGAACAACTAAGCCTGTGCGCCACAACTATTAAGCCTGGGCTTTAGAGCCCGTGAGCCACAACTATTGAGCCCGTGTGCTACAATTACTGAAGCCCATGAACATAGAGCCCATGCTCTGCAACAAGAGAAGCCATGGCAATGAGGAGCCCGCGCACCACAACGAAGAGCAGCCCCCACTCACCGCAACTAGAAAGGAAGCCCACATAGAGCAAAAAAAAGACCCAACACAGCCAATTAATTAAATAAATAAATAAATAAATAAATTTATTTATTTAAAAAAAAATCCAACCAATGGCCACAAACTAGCCAACTCTGGCTCTTTCGGAAGGGACTTTTTAAATGTTGAACATGTTTGGCTCACGTGAGTGTGAGGTAATTGCTCCCTGTGATTAATACAGAGCTGGAAAGCTTCATTACATCTCAAGTACTTGCCAAGGCATTTTGCCAAGGAAACAAAATACAGAGGAAGAGCATTTAAGAGGGTATCTTGAAGGCAGAGATACAGAGGAGGCTGGGTACTCAGGTCAGAGGCCAAGATAATCCTACCCCCAAAGGATATTCTCCCTTGACTCTGAAAACAGTGGTTATGTGTTCACGTGTGTCTCTTCCCACCCTCTGCCTGTACCACCTTTCCCAATAAAAGAAAAACATTGTATTTGATTTAAATTTCTTTAAATTCTAGTAAGGACCCTGGCGTGTCTTCACTTACAGTTGTAACTTTGTTTTTCCGTGAATGGACTGTGCCTGTAGTTTTCTTTTAGGCTGTTTGCCATTTTCCAATGGATTGGCAATTAAGTTTACTCTTGTCCTTCCTATGTGCTGTCATTATCTTTCCCAGTTTCTGTTTCACTCTTGACTTTGTTTTGATTCCTACCACCAGTTAAAATTTTATTTAGTCAAACGTGCCAATCTTTTACTTTAAGGTTTCTGATTTTACTGTCAATAAATAGAAAAGCTTCCTCTACTCCAAATACATTAAAGTATTCACCCATGTCTTCTACTAGTACTTCTACGGCTCTTGTTTGTTTGTTTGTTTGTTTAAACCTTTGATCCATCTGGAGTTGATTTTGGTGTGAAGGTTGAGGAAAGTTTCTAGTATTATTTTTTTCCAAATAACAAGTCCATTTGGGAAACTCTGTAACTCGGCATTCAGCATAGTAAAATTATATATATGGCTGAGACTCAATTTGTCTGTTAAACTGAATAATCATAGGGTGATGAAGCTACAAAATATTGATAGCTATGTATCACACACAACATAGCCCCCCCAAAAAAAAGTCTGTTCGTGTATGACAATGTGATATTAATGTATGTTAATGTACTTCTTAATAAGAAAAGTGGACAGGTGTGAACCAATACCAATTTGGTTATCTCTATGCCAGTAACAACAGTAACAATAATAATAACTACTGTTTATTGAGGATTTATGCGTCCCACACTAGAAGTACTAACATATTAACTCATTTAATCCTCAAAGCAAGCCTATGAGGAGTTTCTATTCTATCTTAATTTTACAGATGAGTATATAGAGGCACCAGGAGGTGAAGAAACTTACCCAAGGACTGATGACTAGCAATTGGCAGAGTCTCATTCTGAGAAGCACTGAGGAAGCTATGGCTTAACCATTATGTTATCTTGTCTCAAAGATCATTGTTGACCACAAAATAGAAGAGCAACACGGTGTTTTTGCTATTAACATCTAAAAGGCATACACATTTTATTAGGATGTTCTGTATTCTAATTCTGTATTTCTAATTTGAAAATTGAATAAACATGTCCCTATCCCCATGCTCACCCAACTTTCCCCCACTCCAGCAAAAAAAAAAAAAAAAAAAAAACCCTGCCTCAGAACTCAATAATGCCTTTGGCTGCCATATCCGATAAAGGGCCTATGAGGGTTCAACACAAGGTAACTCAAAATTTGACATCTTCCTCAACTAATCCACATTCCTTCACATCTTTTAAGTTCAAAATCCCACCATGAACTGCTATAACTTTCAAGAATGCCCTGATCTGAAATATTAATATGAAAGAGCTGCACTGAATAATTTGGCCTAGCAAAGTCAAGAATTATTTCTCAGTATCTTACACTATAAATCAGATTTTTAAAGATGTAGATAAGAATATTTAAAATACTATTAACAATGACAGGTGTCATTTTAATATACATTTTTTCTTTTTCAGATTCTTTTCCATTATAGTTTATTACAAGATATTGAATATAGTTCCCTGTGCTATACAGGAGGTCCCTCTTATTTATCTATTTTATATATAGTAGTGTAGTACGTATCTGTTAACCTCAAACTTCTAATTTATCCTTCCCCCTCTCTTCCCCTATGGTAACCACAAGTTCATTTTCTATGTCTGTGAGTCTATTTCTGTTTTGTACATAAGTTCATGTGTATCATTTTTTTAGATTCCACATATAAATGATATCATATGACATTCAACAGGTGTCATTTTATAACTCTAGTTTTTATTTAGAAAAATAAGTAGAATTTTCAGATGATGGCAAAATAAAAACAGCTTCACTCCCTTTTTCTCTCAAAACTCCTAAACCACAAAGATGACAGGAAAAAAAAACACAAACTCCAACTTCAATGAAATGAAGTAACTATAATCCAACATTTAAAGATGGAAAGCAGATGCAGGAAACATTTTAGCAGAATGGAGAAACGTCAAGCCAGTGACTACAAGAAGCAAGCCAATTTGCCCCTGTACATGCTTAAGAAATGGAGACACTGAGTACTTTGAAGATGAAAATAAGGGCAGTTGCTAAAATTGAAGGCATATTTAAGCTCTCGATCATTGGGGTGCAGCTGGTTTATATTGGCTTGCAAGAGCCAGCTCTGCCATGACTTCACACTGGTAGCTTGAAATCAACCATAGTGGGACTATTTATACTACAGGAATTGGCAAACTACAAATCAGAATTTTGGTTTGTTTTAATTTTTTCAGAGAACTGGTTGTTAAACATTTACCAGCACACCATCGCTCCCAAGTCTTCACTTTTACCACCCGCTAGGAATCTGAGGAATTCTCCAAAGAAAGTGAACAACGGGGGTTTCAGATTCGAGCACAGCAGTCACAAAAGAGGGCAAGTGATAGGTACAGTGCTGAAAATGGGATAATATATGAAAATCTGTGTTTTGATCACTGAGTTCTTTCAACCCAAGAACATCCACCTTCAGACTGCATTCCCTTGGCAGGACACGGAGCATTCTCTGGAGACTAAACTGCCTGAGAGAAAAGATATACAAACAGTGATATTTTCAAGGAGTGGATAAGGGTGGTGGGTCTCAGTGAAAAATCTAGCTAACTTGTCTGATCACCCTACAGTGAATTAGTCCATTCAGACATGCAAAGTGTAAAAACTCTTTTCTCAAGCACCTTTTTCAAGAAGCCACTACAGGATATGCCCCATCAAAACAAAGGAACAAACCAAGAAAGAAGAGGATGTGGATTTAGGAAGCACAGGAGAGAGGCAATGGGCATTGCCAGAGTAACAGTTGTGCCTCAGTCCTAGTGAAGACAGTGCATACTGGAGCAGGAGATAGAGGCTCCAAGAAGCAGCAATAAAAAGGAACTGGTAAATTATCTGACTGCTTGAGCATGTGCAACACTGTATGGAGAGATATTTTACAGAACTATTACAGGATGTTGGAAGAAATAGCATTCAAAGAAAATTAAACAAAGGGAAAAAATGAGGCAGTTATTCATTCCAGGTAAAAATGACAACAAAAATAAGAAATTCAGTCACACAGCAGATTACTCAACTATGGAAAGCACTTACATAGACATAATAAGATACTGGAAAGAAAGATTAGCAAACAAACATTTAGACATAATAAATTATATAGGGAAGAAGTAAAATTTTTGACTTTGCTACACAAACCAAATTATTCAGTGCAGCTTCGTAGTATACTCATTTCAGATCAGGGCTTGCTTAGAAATTATAGCTGTCCGTGATGGGGGGGAGGAGGTATAAGTGAGTGAAGATCCTAGTATACCCTAATAGGAAGTAAACTGTTTAATCAAGAAGCATATTCTTTTCAAGTAAGGAAGTAAATATTAGAACAGCTAAAAACATTGAAGTGGTTCTTCTAGTAAGTAGGACAAGGCAGTAGGAGAAGAGAGAAAAGAAGATTGGGGGGTTTTAAGTATGCTTTATAGAAGTATTTGACTTAATCATTTTCATGTAATACTTTCATCATAATTTTTTTAATTTACATAGTTTCAATACTGAGAAAAATAACATAGTTTATAAGCTCCAGGCAACTCCAGACAATGTGGAGATTATTCTGATACTCTAGTAATAAAGGGATTCCCACATTGTAGCAACAGAAAAAAAAATTCCAAGTCAGGAGAGATCTGGTTAAAACATCCTGCAATAAACTATGTGAGTATCCATCATCAAGTACCATAATCAAAGTCTTAGTTATGGGCCATTAAACAAGAGCACCTATGATGAACATGCCAAGGATAAACCAGGACAGATTTATCTTCTGACCTTATCTTTTGGGAAAGCTGGGGCAACTATACTTACTCATAAAATGTTCACAATAGGTAAAATTCATGCATCCTTTGTGTATTTCTAATTTCATTTTCTAAAGAAGATAAAAAAAACCTTTTCTTTTCATAGTTCTCTTCACAGTTTTATTTTCTGCTTTGAAACACCAATCTAGCTGCTAGAAAAGAAAACTGATTTCATCATTAGAGGAAATTACTGAGGCGGGTGGTTTAGAGCGGTAAGAACAAGAGCTGAAAAGCTTAGTGGTACGGAAGAAATAAATCATTCTTTTGGAAGTTTGGCGGGAAAAAGACTGAGAAATTCAGTGGCAGCAAGGGTCATGGGAGAAAGAATTTTCCAGATAGGGGAAATCTGGGTTGTTCAAAAGCAAAGGGAAAAGATGCAATTACATTTTTTAAAAAAGGTTAGAGGTTAGATGGTGCTGTAAAGGGAAACTAAAGATGGAAACAGATAAATTGAAAAGCAACAGTAGAGGAGTTTACTTTCAACCAGGAAGACTTCCCCTATGAAATTCAAAGAAAGATGATATCTAGAAACATGTTTCTGAGGTAAACATAAGGGAATATGAAGGATATTTCCTGGATGCCCTTAGTTTTTGAGTGAAGGAAAGGACCAGTCATCTCCTAAGGGGGAAATTAGAAATGGCAGTTTACAAGAGTGGAAGAAATTGAGAACAGTCATTCTCCTAGAGTGAACCACCAGGAGTCCCCAAAGACCATTCCCTGGACCAGAGGAAGGCTGATCTCACCAAGAATCACACAGGGAGGTGGTCAAACAGAAAGGCTCCCCAGCCTCATCCTCAGGAACACTCAGTAGGTCCAGGACTAAACTGGGGAATCACTTTTTAACAGGTTCCCCAGGAGATCTCTATGAGACGCTAAATCTGGAAGCCACTGGATAGGGATCCCCAAGGTACGAATAAAAGAATTCCAAACAATATTAAAGGCACTCGTGAGGCCAAAATGTAAAAAATTTGTAATGAGGCATATCTATGAGTTTTACTATTTTCTCAATAGTAGAATTACGAGTGCTAATAATCTACACAGCAACTGGAAATTACAGTGGCATTGAGTTGCTGGTTCCATGGTAAAAAAAATGACTAAAATCAAAACAAAAAACCTCATTTCTCATTCTTTTTCAATCCGTTTTTAACCAAAAGCAGCCCTCTTCATTGAGAAAATTATTACCTTAGTTCTTGTGGGCACTTGTGTCCCAGGTCAGTCCGTAGTTTGAATAAAAGGAAAATATATAATTTCTGGTACCCAAAGGTACTGCCTTTGGGTACTTTGCTAGTGAGCTTCTAGGGCTGAATTCTTAAGTGTTTTAAAATAAAATATCTAAATTTATTGGTATATTTAAGCCCAGTTTAACCTCAGCCCTTCTTGCAGAGCTTTTGGCAAGACATGGGTACCACGCAACTTTAGAAAGTGATTACTTACTGCAGAGATTTAATCATAGTTTTGTTTTGTTTAAGATATAAGCTCACATCCTCAAATCTCTGTGTCAGAAATCAATAGAGAGAAAGAACAAATAAAAAAATTAACTACTCTCCTAGAACTGTATACTTTTATAGTTTAAATGATGCTTTTTCTGATCTTGAATACTGCTTCTAAATCGCTTGATTAAAGCTACATAATTCAGTCAAAATGAAATCATACTATTTAAAAATAACTTTCCAAAAAAAATGAAACCAAAAATAGTATTAAGGCACAATGGGAAAGACAGTGTGTCCGTGTGTAACATAGCACAGTAGAAATGGTCTTTTGTAATTGAAACAATAGTACTGTTTCCTCACCCAAGTGCAGCCTTCTTTTAAGCCCAGAGAGTGAAGAAATATACACATAATTAATTTAAGCAAATTACAAGGGCAGCTGATCCAGGGCTTTATAAAATAATCTCTGTCACAGTACTGCATTCTAGGAAGCAGCCAGCTGTCATGCAGCTTTAATGAAAAATGCCAGATAAGTGGCTTTACTTCAAAACACAGAAACTGGCCTGATTAAATCAATGAATTTCTATCAGATATTTATATCATCTGGAAAGGAAAATCTAGCCTCCTTCTGAAAGCTGAAAAAAATCATTTCTTTCATCAAGAAATTTCACTAAAAGTTATGACATTTTAGTCAACTTAATCATTTTAGTGTCAGATGCTTCACTTCATTTGCTTTCTGAGTGATATGCCCAAGTTCCTTTGATTTATTGCCATTAAGCAGAGAAAAAAACTGTAAGTCACATGCAAAATAATATCAAAAGCCATGCTTGACATTTGAAACTATACCACCTTAGAAGTACTTAGCTATTTTTTTCAGACCTGAATTGTACTGTTAGATATACATCTTTCACAAAAAGAAGCTGTATTTCTTAACAAATTTTCAAAGAAAAAACTTAGAGAAAGGTACGAAATATACTTTCATTTATACAGTTAAGAAACACATTTTAGGGCAGCCGCAGTTAAACCTGGATACACATTTAAATCATCTAGGAGACTTTGGAAACTAACAATACTGCATTCCACACAGATCAAATCAAACTTCTGATGATGATGCCTAAGCATTGGTGTGTTTTACTTTTTTTAAGCTACTCGGGTGATTCTAAGGCAGCCAGGTTTGAGAATCCTATGCAGGGCACTGACTCACACTTGGCCACATGTTGGTATCTTTTGAGGGTGGAGGTTAAAAACACTGATCTTCTGGGAATGACACATATACATTATTGACACTATGTATAAAATAGACAACTGATGGGAACATACTGTATAGCACAGGGAACTCTACCTCATGCACTGTGGTAACCTAAAAGGAAGGGAAGTCCAAAAGGGAGGGGATATCTGCATGTGTATGGCTGATTCATTTTGTTGTGCAGTGGAGGCTAACACAGCATTGTAAGCAACCATACTCCAATAAAAATTAACAAAAAAAAATTTTTTTTTAATTATAGACATCCTAGTAGATGTGAGGCGGTGCCTTGCTGAAGCTTTGATTTGCATTTCCTAATGACTGGGGATGTTGAACATCTTTTCATGTGCTTATTACCCTTTGCATATATACTTTGAAGAAGTGTCTGTTCGAGTCCTTTGCTCATTTTTCTGTGAGTTTTTGTCTTGTTGAATTGTAAGTGTACTTTATATATAATAAATATAAAACCCTTATCAGAAAAAAAAAAACCCACTTATCCTTAGGTCCTGTTATGAGCTAAATTGACCCCCCAACCCCCACCATATACGTATGTTGAAGTCCTAACTCTAACATGGCAGAATGTGACTGTACTTGGGAATGGGCTCTCTAAAGAAGTAAAGCAAAGTTATTAGGATGGGCCCTAATCCTTATAAGAATAGGAGTCCTTACAAGAAGGGGAGATTAGGACACTAACAGGTACAGAGGAAAGACCATGCGGAAGTATAGGGAGCAAAGAACCGCTATCTACAAGCCAAGAAGAAGAACCAGTGCTGCAAACACCTTGATCTCGGACTTTTAGCCTTAAGAATGGTGAGAAAACAAATCGTAGTAAATAAATAAATGACCATAAGTCACCCAGACTGTGGTATTCTGTTATGGCACCCCTAGCAAATGAACACAGGTCATATCCCCAGAACTCTGATTTCATAGGCACGGATGCAGCTAGAATCAGGGAGTTTTAAATGCTCCTCATGTGATTTTAACGTGTGTCCAGGGTTAAGAGCCACTGCTTTAGGTATCCTGAAGTCTGATTTCACCTGTCTTCTACTTGATGTTAACTTGAGAGCAGCTACTTACACTTTGTACCATCTCCCTTTCGAAGCTATTAAATGGTTATAACTGAGAAGTTAGATAGAAAATTTTTGATTTTATTGAGGATTTTTCTCTACCTAGTGAAGAATTCCCACCAAAAAAAAAGGGTGCCATTAACGCTGTCTCACCTCCATTCCCACCCCCATCAGTGGAAGGTCAGTATTTTTTTTTTCTTATGATAGTGATATATTTGTTTCCCATCATTCACAGATATAGTTTTCAAACGTTATTTCTATTTCTCTATCTTTTCACTCAATACTGCCATTTTTATCTCTACATAATTGAAACATCTACATAATTATTTCAAAATATGGATTTTAACAGGTTCAATGTCAATTTGGAGTGCATCAGCTGTACATTTTATTTCTTTCCCCCTACAAGTGGTCTCATGGCTTTTGAGTCACACAAACTTCAGATCCAATCAGCTCTACCACCAAATAGCTGTGTGACCTTCAGGAAGTTGTATAAACTCCCCAAGCTTCTAGGCAGTCCCCTTTAAGGACTAGGTATGTGTTCCCCTGGCCCTTTCCCCTCTACCTGCTGGTGGAAGACAACAACAAGTGGAGTTTAGGGACCAAAATAGAAACAGTGCTTTGAGGATATTAGAATAGCCCAAGCAGCTGAAGACCCCTGCCTAGCTGAGATATTAATTGAGAGAATTAAATGTCTTTCTTGTCTGCAACACACTATTTCAGGGACACTGGATTACAGCAGCATAGCTTGTCCCATATTCTAACCATTGTATGGAAAAGAGCTTGAAGAAAGGAAAACGTGGACATTATGAGAACAGTTAGAAGGTAAAACTGCAGATATCCAGGGGTAGACTTTGGTGGCTTGGACTAACACAGAGGCAGTGGAAGTGGACTCGGGAAGTTGGTGGAACAAAGTTACACTTGGCCAGTACAATCAACACAAATTGATGATGCACTGAATGTAGAGGGATGTGTCAAAGATGGATCCCAAGGTCCTAAGAAGATAGAGGCATTTATATTTACTCATGAAAACTAGAAGAGAAGCATATTTCCAGGGGAAGATCGAGAAATTTAACCACGTAAAACTTGAGATGTCTGTGAGACACAAACATGGAGCTGTCATACCAGAGCTGAAGGTGAGAGTCTGAAATTTAAACAAGTCTGTTCCAAAGGTAATTTGGGAGTAACTTCTCTATTCGTCAGCAGCCTTGGGGACCGTTGTCTGACCCACCCCAAGTACAACGTGAGAAGTAAGCCCGGCTGTCAAATACCATCGTTTTTATGTTTGTAATCTGTTTTATTTTTTAAACTAATTTTTATTGGCATCTAGTTGATGTACTATGTTGTGTGAGTTTTTGCTGTACAACAAAGCGAATCAGTTATACATATACGTACACCCACTCTTCTTCAGATTCTTGAAATTATTCTGTAATGATCTTCCCATATAGGTCATTACGTAGTATTGAGTAGAGTTCCCTGTGCTATACTGTTGTTTCTTATTAGTCATCTATGTTATATACAGCAGTGTGTATATGTCAAATGCTTAGAGAACAATATGGGGTCCCAAGTCAGTCATTTCTTTACATGGAAAATTTCATAATTCTTTTTATCTTCTCCTTGGTTTTATTTTATAGCCTTTCTCTTTGGGATTAATGACTTCAAGTTCTTTAATCCTGATATCAAACATCTGATTGATTTCTATTTAATCTTTCATTGTAACATAGTTTATGCTTGTTTTCAAAATTCTGTGTCTAACGTTTATTTCTAAAATGTCTTTGTTCAAACAATCTTTACAACATTTAGAGGTCGATATGGCAGAGAACATCACAGGGTGCTTGAGACCATGTAATCTACAGAAGTAGCTGGTGAGAGAGGTGAGACAAAGAGAGAAATGGGCCTTAGAAAATTTTATCCAGAGGTCCGAATTCAAACTTATGCTTCTCTTATCTGAAAACACCCATCCAACTAGTATGAAGTATCCTAATAGTGCTTTCCAATATGAGAGAAAAAGAGAGAGAGAAACAGCCTTACTTGATTGCTTGGTTATGGGGAAGGTGGTGTGAACGTGGATATGCTGCCTTCACAAAGTCAAAAGTATGAACAGTAATCTCCTCTCCGCTCTAAGGAACACTCCCTCACTACAGCACATTTATATACTTCCATGAACTCAGTGAAAGCCACTTCAGGAATCCATTAGGCATTTTATCATATTATCCCTTGCTCACACTACTTTTAAAAGAGCTGAAGAAAGAAATCCCTTCTAAGACAGCTTCCTGTCCATTTACGACCTAGAAGGGATCCTCACAAAAGAAAAAAAAAAACACTTGCTGGCAAACCAACATGTTTCCTGAGAAAAGAGAAGGGACCATAAACATTCATTTTAAAGTACTCATTTTTTAACTATAGCTGCTAATATTGAATGACAGTTGCCATAAACTCTAATTGGATGAGGTGCATTAGAGTTAAGTGTATCAAGCCAAAATGCACTTACATCTGCCCTACAGATTTCTGGAAGCATCTCACAGCACGTACCTATGCAGCTATAACCATTTCTAAACCAGCTTCCTCTTCCAGGAAGTCCATTTTAGGCTCAGAAATGTAAATACTGTATCAAAAAAAAAGAAAAAGAAAAGCATAAGGACTTTAAAAAATCATTACATAATGTAGGCCATAGTTCAGGACAATATATAAAATAAAGAACCTTCCTCCCACTCTTGTCCAAGATACACCTTGATCTTAAGTCATTCAGCAGTCCCAGTGCCATTGACTTCCATGGTCATTATCCATAATGATGATGATGAACCAGAACAAATAGCCAATTTATCAATTATGACTCTCATTTTGTCCAAACATCACAGTTTTTCTCAACCAATCTTTCTAAAGATTTGCAATTAATCTTTTTAGTTTCCTTTCTATCAGCTATGGAGGAATTAATATATAGAAATGACACAAAGATCAGATAAGAGGCAGAAAGAAAAAGAGAAGAAGGGAGCAACTTAGATAATTCTCCAACTAGATAATGAGCTCCTGAATAATTAAGAATTGGCTAAGAAATGATGCCCACCGCATTCACTGAAATTTTTGAAAGTTCTCTTTCCATAGCCTTATGTTAAGGGCAAGCTTTTAAAAGAGCAGAGAGCCAGTAACTGCTCCCCTCACACATGCTTTGTATCTAGGAGCAGGTACTTTCAAATATTTCCTTGTATAGACTGACCCCCAAGCCTTACCAAAGAAGAAGAAGGTGAAAACAAAGCCCAAACCGGCAGACCTGACCAAATCAGGATGCCTTCCCTATTAGATGTGATCTCCCTTTCCTTTCAACAATTACAGTGGAGTGCGTAAAATGCTATCTTCTATTTCTTTTCCATTCTGAACCCCATCTCCCCACTCAATGTGAACCCCTCCAATACCTGGCAGGGTGTCTTATTAATAGTAGATGAGTAAGGAATGGCTCTTGAATTAAACGAAAGTAAAATTATATTCCTACACACACACACACACACACACAGACACACACACAATCATGAGTTTTCAAGAAAGCACAAGTCCATGGAAATGGGAAATAACTGTGTCCAGTGCAGTAAAGAGATGTTTTAGGATGGCAATTCCTTAGCCACCACAAGCTGAAGAAAAAAACCCAAGTTCCCAACACAACCTCCTTTCACAGGATCAGCACAGAAACGAGCCCCATCTCACATCAGATGCTGACTGTGGAATGTGTAACCAAGTAGTAGAAGGCTCTGCAATATTAGGAGCAATGGCCAGAGAAACTGTGGGAAGGACCACCAAAGCCTAGAACAGAGAAACTGGTCATTGTTTGGGTCTTTTAGTCACACCACGTCTTACTCATTCACCACTCAAGAGAATTTCTTCTAAAATAGCCTGATCCTGATCCATGAAGAATATTTGATAGCTCAACCTAAACAAAACCGGGAATACACATATACAGTGTGTAGAATGACCACAGCCCTCCAATTTCAATAACCTCCCAAAACACCTTTAGCTTCTCCATTTCCCCTTTCATGTTCAACTGACCTTGTAGGAATAAAAACATCCAAGGAAGAGTTTTATCGTAGTCCTTTATACTTCACACTGAATTTAAACCTGGCAATAAAGGGCTCTATCCCATGGTAAAAAGATCGGTTGGTGAGTTGGTTGGTCAGGGGGTTGGTAGATTAGTTGAAGGAGGGCACAAGGTTCATCCTAATGTCCCTGAAATCATACTCAGAAAAGCCATATCTAGACAAGAAGGCAGAAACCCCATCAAGACCACTTGTGTAAAGGTACTGGTGACTCCTGCATGAAAGAGAAAAGAATGAGTGGAATTTGAATGGAAAAATTAGTAACTTAAAGACCAGCCGTATAAGTTGCTGCTCACAGCAACAGCTGAGACCCATGTGATTCTAGTCCAGTTCAATGACTTTATCCTCTTTAAAATAAAAAAAATGAAATATCCTCAGAGTAGTATAAATTATAGCACCAATTCCAGACCACTGCTCTGAGATGGGTGAGGCAACCAGAAGTATATAAAGAAAATGAGTTTCATCGGCCTGATTTAAAAACTCTTATAGGGACAAAGCAATCCCAGGCTTGGTGGCTGGCAACAGACACTGCATAGGCTCTGTCTTCCCTTCTGAGACACCTCCCACTTTCCTTTCCCTGTCAAGGTGGCCCTCATTTTCACTCCAGCTGGAATTTACCCATGAGAAATTTAAGACAGACAGCACAGACTGTGACTTGGCCCAAACCCCTCACTTACTTTCCCTGCCATCCTCCAGCCAACCTGTCTCTTACTATTCTACTGTTCACAGCCTCTGGTCACTCAGAACTTTGATACAGACTGAAGCATGAATATCATAAAGAATAACTTTCTATATCATTCACCAAAACATTTTTATAGAAAAGGAGATAATAGAAGATATAATAAACCAAATAAACCCTTTCCAGACAGAAAGAAAAACTTTAAAAAACACTTTGCCCATCCTTCTCCTTATGTAAAAACTTCTGCGAGTTACAAATGCAATTAATAAAACTGCAAACATGCCCCCTCAAGATTTGTCCTGGCAGCTGCAAAACGGTTCTCTGAAAATTCTAGAGGCAAATGACCTACTGGATTACAAAGTCCCCTTCAATGTTCGTACTTTGTAGCTCAGCAGGCCTGGCCACTGATAAAAGCAGCTGTTTGATACAAATCAATAAACTAGCGATCTAAGAATCTATATCACTTTTCCTAAACTTACAAAGAAATGAATAGTATGGAATAAACTATTAAGAGCAATAAATATCCAGTTATTTCATTTTATTTTTAACCCCTTAATTTTCACATATTCAAAGTCATCAAATATAAAATAACTCAAACATCTTCCTCTCAAGATACTGCACCAAATAGTTCAACTGCAAAACACCTGAGGTTGAGTTCAGTCACGTCATTTGCACGTATTCTATTTTGTGAAGAACAGATCTGGTGGAGTCATGTTTCTAATGACCAAAATAGAATGGTTTCTTGAAGCAATGTAGTAATTGGAGATCCTCCTTAACTGATTTTTTCAAAATCACCTTTTTAAAATGGAAGGTTGAGATCTATGGTAAGTATTATACTCTAAAAGATCACTATCTTCTCTTATAAAAGCATGACAAGGTTAAAACATGGCACATAGTCCATTGCAAAGCACATCAGTTACTTTTCGATTGTTCACTTATACAGAGCAGTTGTAATGGATTTTTCTTTACTCCAGAAGTCTTATGACTAGTAGTCATTTGCACAAATTACTGCACACTCTCCCATGCAGATTCACGCCATGGGAATGACTTCCTCTTCTCTCTCACTCAATGACACATGTGCATTACAGTTGGGAAAAAATGCAATAGAACAATTTTAGGCAACAAATTTGATTAAACAAATGGATTGGTATTAAGTATATTTTTTTCTCTTTTTTCCACTATTCTACAACTTCACACTGATAGAGAAAGGATAAGGGATGATACAAGTCAAAGAATGAGAAACAAAGATAGCAGAGGCAGAAGTACGAAGTCTTCTGTTATCACTCCATTTGCTGGTTACTTAGCACTGTTTTTATCTTTTTCACGGTTATTCATGAGGACTCACATCTGCCCAGAATCTGAGTGCATGGTGTTCCTGTCCTCTATATAACATGCCCGGCTTGCAATTATTCCTATAAAATATCCTTTAATCACTCACACCCCTTCTACCTAACCTTCTAAAGCTCCTGAAAGCTGAAGAGACAAGAGAAAGGAATTTTGCTGAGGATCCCAATGAGTCGCTGTGAGTCCAGAGAAACGGGCCAGGCCACTCCTGCTGGTCTTCGAATAACAGAGCTGCAGTCACTGCCAAGTGAAGAATGGGAGACTTCCTGGCCACTGAACAAAGAGTGAAAGAGGGGAAGCATCTTCATCACAGGTAGAAGAACACACTGCCTCATTACCCGGAAGGCGGAGCTGTTACCACCTGGAGTGTTTATAAGACTACTAATATAAATGTATGAAACTAAAAGGGGGGAGATATGTATAACCAATGTCACTATGACACAAGATGAAGCTAGAAAAATGCTGACCTAGGAACCTTGTTTTTAATCATGTATTTATGAACATAATTTCAAAACTAACAACTCAGCTGAAGCATAAACATTAGCAATTATAAAATTTCATTTATCTGATATATGACTATGCTAAAGTGTTATTTCAGAAAGTTAAAATGAAAGAGAAGTATACAGAAAAAGATTACCAAAGGGAAAATTATCATCCAAACATATTAAGACAATGATTAGTGGCATGCTAGTATATTTTCTTCAGATATTTTTCTAGGTATATTTATTTTTACATTGTTATGCCCAGACGTGTACATAACTGTGATCCTGTTATTTCATTTATTATTGTAGCATCTGTTACTAACAACTCTTAATAAATTGTTTACAACTGAACTTAATCTTGAAATTAAGCAAAAGTAGAGAAACTCATCAGTGATTTAAAACATACAAAAAAAGGAAGTTCAAATTATATTTCCATCATTAACATTTCATTACACTGTTCTCATAAGTACTTTTTAAACTGTGGGATCTAGTGTAATTTAAAAGAGAGAGAGACAGAGACAGACAGGTCCCTAACAATGTTTGACAACATTTTCAAAAAGTAATCCATTTCAGAAATCTTCAGAGCTAAAAACTGTGCCAGTGACAATAACGTTAGCATGGATTCCACTCACAATATCTCAAATGTTCATCTAAAATACATTGCAAGCATAAGCTAGTATCTAGCTTGCTTCTTTAAAAATTTAATGGGGTCAAGAAAGAATTTTTGTACAAGTAACTGCCTGGAAGCTCCTAATAGCTCCTCACAGTTAGGACTCACTACCAAATAAACAACATTTGCTTGCTTAATGCCACTGAGTACAGAACCAAGGAGATTTAACCTTGACAGTTAAGCCATTTATGCTGAGTGATAATGTAAATTAGAAGAAACTGCTTGCCCAAAATGAAGAGCTATTATATCACCCTGCATGTTTATCCACAGCACAGTGTTTTGAGCAATGTTAAAGGAAACACTAACACTTGTGTGAAAGGAAGGTTCTGAAACTGTATACCTTTATTTGAAATATATGCACATGATAACTAGATGCAAATATAAAGCAATACACCAATTCAAAAATATTTCATACCGTCAAATTTCAATAAAAATGACCTTTGCTTTCAAATTTAATAGTTTGTGCATTTTTCAAAAAAAAAAATCAGTCTTTCTTTGTGCTTTTCCTAAAAGAGAAAAAAACCTTCGCCCTATTTTCACGTGAACTTGCCATAAATTCACTAAAGCGAAGTATAAGTATCTGTTTGGATTATTCCCAACAAACTGCATAACCTTAAAATTTTCCATAATGCACACAATGTTGATGCTCAAATTATTTTATCTTAGGAACAGAACCACACCATCTAACCCCTGGGGAAAATATTAAAATCTCACCCACATATTTGAATCAGAAGTCTGACCCATGAAGAAAGATCTTTACTGAGAATCACTCTTCCCAAGTGAGACAGAGAAGTTGCTAAATCTGGAAACCAGTGTAGCTATTTCTCCAGAATTTTTGTAAAGATGCCCCTCTAAGTTGACTTATTTAATACCTGGCTGTTTGCCTTGAAAAAGCTAATTTTGTTTATTACAATGCTTCTCTTGGCTTTCCATCTTTCTTCTTTGCGTTATTAGCATTAGCAAAAGGTAGAAGGTAACCCTCCAAATGAGAATGTGAGAACATAGCAGCCAAATTAATATTTGAAATACCAAAGGCAAGAGACACAGAAGAGGTGTGCCTTCGCAGCACCACTGGCAGCACCAAGATGAATTTAAGTGATGAATGGAGACAGAATTAAATAACATTGACTTACACAGTGAGAAAGTCATTCGTTTTTGGTTCAGTTCTGATTGCATCACGGAGAACATCCAAGTTTGGTGCTAGTTCTTAACACTACTCTTTAACAATAAGCTATAGTAGATTAAAGACGACCACAAATTCTTTGCCATTTTTTTTTTCCTGAATCTGTACTGGCCTTAGTGACTTCTCAAGCAATAGAATGTGGCTAAGATATTTTGAGACTTCAGAGGCTAGGTCATAAGAAGCCCCATAGGGTCCATCAAGACCTCTTTGAACAATTACGCTTAGATCCCAGCTGCCATACATGAGAAGGACAAGCCACATGAAAAGGCGATATGTAGGCACCACAGTACAATCCCAAGGGAAGTCTCAGCAAACCGCCAGCATCTATTGCCCAACCAACAAGAGAGTCATCACGACATCCAGCCCAATTGAGCCTTCAGATGACTCCTGCTCCAGCTGCTAACTGAAACCGCATGAGAGACCCCAAGTGAGAACCACCAGATGACCCAAATCAACCCACAAAACCGTGAGAGATGATTGTAAAATGTCATTTTAAGCCACAAATTTAGGGTGGTTTGTTTTGCAGCAACTGATAACCAGAACACTTCCTGCTCTCCCTTCGCAAGAAAAAAAAAATAGGCTTAGTTTCAGGAAGTGCAAGGCCAATGGTAGAAAGTATAGAGACTGTTTTCTTTTCATCTTATTTATGTTTACAGCAATTGATAGTGAGGTTTTTATTGACAGTAATGATTACAAACAGAAATGTCATATCAATATATTTAGGCTAATAAATTTTTAAAATATCAAGGAAATTATCACTGGAGTTTGAAAGCTTATAACAAGAAATGTGATTGTGAATGGCTGCCATTTGGGAAACACTGCACAAAGAGAAGAATGTTAACATGGAAAGGTTCTAAAAAGAGAGACTAGGATTAGGAAACAGAAATCTGTTATTTTGCTTAGGAGAGATAAAATGGCATTGCAAAATCAAGAAGCAGGTTCAGTTCACACTTAAAACGTTCTCACATTCTCTGTTCTGATGTCCCCGTTTATTCCTGAGTTTCCATTGCAGGATCTGAGGGCAACCCTGACCTCTCCCACAGGGGATGTTTGGAGGCTCTGTAGCATTGCTGTCCTGATATTGTTTACTCCATATATTCTTTAGAGGTTGAAAGAAATCACCAAGAGCCCACTGAAGTTTGACAAGTTATCTGCCGACATGCTGTGAACAGGAAGTTCACACATGTTGTAGAGCAGCAAATAAGGATTCATAAAGATGAGAGAGAAAACAGGATTCATAAAGATGAGAGAGAAAGACAAACCAAAAGCCATTAACAGGCAGACAACATAGTTTGAATACAATGAGAGATGACCTTCAAATTAAGATTGAATTTGATTCAGAATGTATTTGGAATACAGAGGAAAAGAAGATGAATGTGCTATGAAAGAAGTGACTTTAAATATTATACCAAGGATCATTTGAAAGTGAGTAGAAAAATCAGGCCATTGGCTAGAAGAGAGATCAAAATGAGAAAAGGCTAATGACAAAGGTATGGGACGGGTTTGGTAGGAGGTTCTGCAGGCACAGAGGAGGTCTCAGTGAGTGAGTGAGTAAGTGAATAAGTGAGTAAATGGAAAACACTGTAATTTAAGTACAACGGTCTATTAACCATTAACATTTGTGATGGATGTCCTCGGGCTTTTGTAATTATCAAAACAGCATATTATTTCCTCTATAAAATGCACACATGAGAATATATGGGTACAGACTCTCTCCTTGGCTGTGAATGGCTCCAAAAAACTAGCCTCGCATTCTCAATGTCATATTTATGATTTGACAGAATCATAAAGTACTGCATTTCAGACCTTAAGGTCCATTCACAAACACTGGAAACTAAAAATGTGAAATTTGGGAAAGCTTAACAGTCTACTTGTATTCACTTGGGAAGAAATTTCTTCCCAGAAGCTGAGCATTGATGACTGATTAAGCAATCCACTGGCTAGAACTGAGCTACCCCACCCAAAATTCAAGCTAACTGATGTTTTTTATAGCCAACTGATTTTTCAAACTTCCCCAACACAGTTTTGTTTTGTTTTTTTAACAGGAAATTGCCTAGGGCCACACAGCTCATAAGTGGCAGAGCCACAATTTATTTTATTCTTATTTTATTTTATTTATTTATCTTGGCTATGATGGGACTTTCTCTAGTTGTGGCGAGTGAGGGCTACTCTTCACTGCAGTATGCAGGCTTCTCAGTACAGTAGCTTCTCTGGTTGCGGAGCACGGGCTCTAGGCACATGGGCTTCAGCAGTTGTGGCTCTCTGGCTCTAGAGCGCAGGCTCAGTAGTCGTGGCACATGTGCTTAGTTGCTCCGCAGTATGTGGGATCTTCCCGGACCAGGGATTGAACCCGTGTCACCCGCACTGGCAGGCAGATTCTTAACCACTGTGCTAGCCGGAAAGTCCCACCCAACACAATTTTATAGTGTATAAATAAATCTTCCACAACTCTGAAGACTTTATTTTATATTTTTTACTTTATCACCCAAACAAAAACAGGCTTTTTGCTAAATACTTAAAGGTTTTCAGTGTGGGAAACTGCATGTGTTGTTGATAATTTCCTAGCCAGTACATTCATAAATTGGAGATTATTAATAATTATATCACTATTCACAAAAGTCTATCAGGAAAAGTCAAGAGGGATTCTTAATCTTTTAGTTGATAAGCCACTTTTCCATCTTAAAAACAGCCATTTTATGCTACATCTCAGGATGGTCTACTGACCTAATTTATTCAACAGATTGGTAGGAAAACCAGAGCTAGAAATCTATATCCCCTTCCCTTCACTTTATTCTGTGTTCAATTCTAGATCATCCCCAATTATTATAGAAACCCTAAGTGTTTAATCTTTCACTGTTCAGAATTTTCAGTCAACCGCTTAAGTCCTCAGAATATAATGCTTACTTTTCTACCAAAGACCCGCAAAATAAGAAAGCTATTTGAGCTGCCACCTGCCCCATGTGGACAGGCAGGGCAGCCTCAGCTCTTTGGACCGTCAGGAAACAGCTTAAGCCCTCTGTGCTTCTGTTTCCTTGTCTGTACGGTGTTGACAATAGCAGTATTGCTCATGGGGTTGTTGTGAAGCTTAAATATGTGTAAAATACTCTCTCTGACGCATGGCAGAGTAAGCACTATGTGAATTTTAGCCACTACTATTATTGTTGTTATTAGAATTTACCACAATTAAAATTAACTCAAATCTAAAGGTGAATCTATCAGAGCTTCCTCCATTATCAATACCAATGGAAGAGTCCCTTGAAAAAATGTTTGTATAGTGTGATATAACTGCTTTCAATTCTCCAGCAATTACGAATTCATCCATCAACCTGCACTTGATATCTGCCCAGAACTCTGTATATAGGAGGCTTTCCTTAAATAACACAGCCCAAATGCAAGGGGGAAAAATACAGAAATATGAAATATAGAGATAATAACACAAGATTGCATAACTGCTAGATTGTAAGATACCAACCACAAGATTAGTAGAAATTCTGAGAAAGATCAGTACAGGCCAGAGAAGTCAGCTGATATTTTGGAAAAGATACAAAATTTCTGTTGGACCTTAAGCTCAAAGAAGTACATATTTCATGTGGAGAGACAGTGTGACCAAAGGTACAGAGGTGGGAACAAGAGTGGAGATGCATAGAAATTAAGCGACAGAGATCTCTGAGGGTAAGTACAGATGTATTTCTCCAAGCGAAGCTAAAAAAAAAAAAAATGCTTATTTATTTATTAAATTTATATATTTTTTTATTTTCAACTTTTATCTGTTTAATTAAGTTACATTGCCTTTATTAGAAGCTTACATCTGTCAGAATTAAATATGAATACGTTTCTGCATGCCAATATTTATAATCAAGGCATACATTCTTACCACAGCTAAAAACTTTTCACCCCCAAACTTCGAAAAGGACTCCAATTAATACATGTCTCTTATTTTTCTGTTTCATAGATTTCATGACATTATAAGTAACACTCAGCAAATGATAGATGCCTTACATAATCTGAGTGGCTTGCTGCTATATTCTGAATATTTGTACCCCTGCAAAATTCATATATTGAAAGCTAACACCCAATGTGATGGTACTTGTAGTTGGGGCCTTTAAGAGGCCATTAGGTTATGAAGGCAAAGTCCTCATGAATGGGATTAATGCCCTCATAGAAGAATCCCAAAAAAGGTCTCTTGCTCCTTTCACCTTGTGAGGTTATAGCAAGAAGATGACCATCGGTGAATCAAGAAGCTGCCAACACCTTGATCTTGGACTTCCCAGTCACCAAAGTTGTGAGAAGTAAATTTCTGTTGTTTATAAGCCACCCGTCTATGGTATTCTGTTATAGCAGCCCAAATGGACTAAGATACTTGCTAACATTTAATAAAAACCAACTTTTCAAAGAAATATAATCACTAGATACTAAAGGCATAAATATACCTTCAGTTTCATCTCTATATCCTTTTTCATTGAGCCGGGAAATTAAACTGCTCATAAATCAAATACAAAGAGCTTATGTGCTTTGGTTTGCAATGAATATAAAATTGGCCTGTAAATAATGCTGGATATTTGTCCACTTTGGGAAAACTGCTGCAATATATTTACAGAAAATATGCTAACTCATTCCATTCTTAGTTATTTATATATATAAATATGTGTATATATACATATATATTTGCCTTCTAGAGGACAAATAACCATAGCAAGTGTATCTTTTTACACTAATATACTATCCATAATAACTACAGTAATTTAAGTATGCATTAAACTATGTGAGCAACTTAGGTACCTTTGCATATTTTATTATACACTTGCTGTATTTTGCAATCACTTCATCAACTTCACTCTGTAGAAATGTTACAATAAAATGAAGCAGCCATTTGGTTAATAATAAAGAAAAGATGAGGCTACCATTTCAGGAGCTAAAAAATAGCAACAATTTCCAATTCCAAGAAAGAAATCTGTCTTCCTCAAGCGCTCTGTCCTCTGCCTGTCACTGATGTAGTATCTCATACTATAGTGTGGTATCCAGTTTCCTCATGTTTCACAAACCACTCTACATCAAAAGCACTAGAGAGAAAAATGATACGAGTGAGCCTCCCTGGGAACATTCTGAGACAGTCTGTGGAACAGCTGTCCCTATGACACTACCCTGTAGGAACAGCTATACTATTCTGAGCAGCATTGTGCTTAATATATTATATTCAAAAGTTTAATTTGAGAGACCACTGATAAATTTTAAGTTACAGAACCAAAAAGAGGTATACAGAAGACAGATACATATTTCCTCTCTCAGAAAGGCAAGAAAAATAGATGTGACAAATCTCACACCAGGTCTTAAGTCTTCCAGGAAAAAACATGTCATTTCCTCTCCTGTTTTATTGGTCATCACAAGTCATGTGGCTATGCCAAACTTCAAAGGAGGTGGTAAATGCAATCTTACCATGTGCCAGGAAGGCAGAGAGCCAAAGTATTTCAGAACAGAACTAATGACAGCCATAAAGGAAATCAATGAATGGGGTTTTCAAAGACAAAAGGAACAACATTAGAATTGGCAAGAAGATGGAACTTCCAAGAACAACCTCAATATTTTTTAGTTATGTTGACACATCATCACAGCAAATGGTATATGGGATAAGTGCCCTATAGGAAAAAAATTCTGCTTCAGTAGAAAACTATGCATTGCCTAAAAACACCCCTCTGGGTTATCTGATTCTGATTCTGTGGATGTTATTTTACAGCACTGTAAATTGTAGGTAACTGATTGCAGTGCAAAATAATTTTTGTCTATAGACTTGCAAATTATGTCTTGCCCAATAGAGGTTAAATTGACTTGTCTCCCTCACAGTGAAAAAAGTTAGTTTTGCCTCTATTTGCACATTCATTTCAATATTCTTGATCTACAAACGTGTCTGATCCTTTAGATTCTTTAAATGGTTATAGCATATTCCTGGTTTCTTCATTATGAGTTAAACAAAATCTTTAACATTATATTTTTATATCTCTACGGGAGTCATAATTTACCTTTTTTAAAATCATCTTTTAACTAAACCATTATTTTTATAATAAACTTTAATTTTTAGAACTACCTTAGATTTATAGAAAAATTATGAAGATAATACACAGTTCCCAGGTAACCCCCCCATTCAATTTCCCCTATTAACATCTTGTATTAGAATGGCACATTTTTTATAGTTAATGAACAATTACTGATACATTATTATTAACTGAAGTCCATAATGTATTCAGATTTATTTGCGTTTACCTAATGCCTTTTTTCTATTCCAAGATCCCACTTGTAATACTACATTACATTTAATTATCATATCTTCTAAGCCTCCTCTTGGCTGTGATGGTTTCTCAGACTTTCCTTGTTTTTGATGGCTTTGATAGTTCTGAGGAGTACTAGTCAAGTATTTTGAATATTGTCCACCAGTTGGGATTTGTCTGATGTTTTTCTTGTGATCAGACTGAGATTACAGGTTTGGGAGAGGACGATTACGGAGGTAAAGTACCATTTTACACATCACATAAAAAAAAAAATACATGCTAGCAAATGACTTATCACTGCTGATGCTGACCTTGATCATTTGTCAGGTTTCTCCATTGTAAAGTTACTTTTTCCCTCCTTTCCATACTGTACTCTTACACTAGTATGGACCATGGATATTTATTTTATGTTTCAGATTATAATCCAATACTACTTTATTTTGTTGCTCAAACAGTTCCAGTTTTGAACACTGGGAGTCTCTCAGTTGGGTTCTATATCCCTTTGACATAACCAATCATTTTTTGTTTTTTGTGTTTACTACAGTGTGTTTTTGCTGTTGTCATTTTGTTTCATTTTGGTTTTGAGCACTTTTTTACTTTATTGCACTGCAAGCTTGTATAGGCCCACCTTATATATGTCCTGCCCAGAAAATCATCTATTTCTCTAAGGAGCCCTGGTTCCTATCATTAGCAGATGGTATTAGAAACCAAGATCTGTACAAGAAGTGTGCTTCTTGCCACTGGAATGTCATTGTTTCTGCGTACTCTCAGCTGTCAGAGCAAGGAAATATGTGTGTATACTAACCCATGCATATATGCAAATCTATAAATATTTCTATATGTATCCACCTTTACCCATACTAAGCTAAATATGAGCTCATACTGATGTCTCCAACTCTAATCCATTGCCACATGGATTATTCTAGTCTCTTCCCCTGGTTTATTTGTAAACTCATTACAACAGCAGGAAAACTGGCTCCTACCATCTACCACTCAGTTAATTGTTCATTTCCAGCATACATGTATAGCAGTATTAGAACTGTTTACTCACATCCCCATGGAAAACTGAATAATATTTCATTGTATGGATATACCACAGTTTGTTTACCCATTCACCAATTGAAGGACATCTTGGTTGACTCCAGTTTTTGGTGATTTTTAATAAAGCTACCATACACATTCACAACTAAGTTTTTATGTGGTCATAAGTTTTCACATCAATTTGGTAAACTCCCAGGAGTGCAACTGTTGGACTGTATGGTAAGATTATTTTTAGCTTTGTAAGAAACTGCCAGACAGCCTCTCACCAGCAATGAATGAGAGTTCCTATTGTTCCACATCCTTTCCAGCAATTAGTATTGTCAGGGTTTTTTTGGATTTTTGCCATTCTAAAAGATGTGCAGTGGTATCACATTGTTGTTTTAATTTGAAATTCCCTTAGGACATGATTTTGAGCCTCTTTTATATGCTTATTTGTTATCTGTACATTTTCTTTAGTGAGGTGTCTGTTTAGTGATAACTCTTTATCATAAATTATTTTCCTGGGCACTGGGTATCAGAATCCATTGTTGATTTTTCCTTCATTCTAATTTTTGAGCAGCACATGGTATGCAATTTGAATTGGCTTTCTCTAAAAGCCTGCCCTGTAAACTATTACTCCATCCTGTCCTCTAAGCTGCTGCAGCTGGTGATTATGAAAAGATTATGAGGACAATGACCATGATGAGTGCTAACTGTGTGCCAGATACTGAGTGCATTGCATGGATTATTTCATTTACTCTTCACAACCCTAAAAGGTAGGTACTATCAGCATCCTTGTTTCATAAATTGGAAAACCAAGACTTACGGAACATTAAGAAACTTGTCCATGTTTATAGTTAGTAAGCAACTGAACCACTTTTTGAATCCAGGGAGGTTGAGTCCAAAGCCTGTGATTTTAATCACTACGCAATATTCACGCTGCCTAGAAACTAAAGGTTAAAAAGCTAAAAACAATTTATATTCGTTCTTGGTTTTTAAAAATACTACATTTGAGACACCAAATCAGTCATTTTTGGAAACTGAAAAAAATCATCACTACCTGTGAAACAGGAATGGAACAACCACTCGTCTCCACAAACAACTGATGAGTAGTCAAAATAATGAGTCTTAATGCTGGAAATGTACCACTACTGAGTAAGATACAGAAGAAGTAAGATAGAGAGAGGCACAGTCTTTGCCTCAAGGATGTAATGCTTAGCACAAAGGAAGGTTTCAACATCTCCAGGTCATAGAAATTATATGACCACATGCAGCACAGAACTGTGCCTATCAGATTCCTCAACTGTAGCAACTAAAGTTGCTGTATTGTTTGATGATACTTTACCCATTTCTTCCATTGTCCTCTGAAAAATCTACTAATTCTAGAAATCACTGCAGCTAAGATACCTCAGGAAGTGTCACTGGCAAAATTTTGACCCCCTCAATGCCTCCCAGCCTCCCCACCACCACGCCCCACCAGCCACATGAGTTGCAGCTTTGAGATAGAGAGGAAATCACTTATCAGACATAAATGGGGTGTCAGTGCCTCATGGAAGTGAATGCTGATGGGCTAGAAATCTTCATTAGGACACCTGAAATCCTCACTGAGGATTAGCCAGCCACATCTGTGAAAGGAACACATGCTGTTAAGATGCTCTACCTTCCTCTGCTTAAGTCTCAGCATCGCTCAACTGGGAACTGCATATCCTGCAGTCATCATGACTTTTTTTTCTTTTTAATCTCCTTCTAAGAAGTAAAATTTTAAGTTTGGGGAAAAACTTCCCTTTATCACAGAGTTCCTGGAAAGAATGTCTTCTATTCCATCTCCTTCTTTGACATTTGACATTTAAAATCCTAAACTCAATCCTCATTTAAATATGAGCAGGAAGTAAGATTTGGACTTCTTAGCTTTCTATAAAATTGTACTGTGTACATACAAATCTTGCTACTTTATTTTGCATGGTTGACGTTGCCATTACTTCTAATGGATTATCCTTGAGATCAGCTTTAATCATGTGAATCATTATTGCTTCCAAACATAAAAAGAAAGAAAGAAAGAAAGAAAGAAAGAAAGAAAGAAAGAAAGAAAGAAAGAAAGCAAGCAAGCAAGCAGATTATTTGAAGATTAAACCTCTTCTGAGCTCCAAGTTTATTAATACCTTCAATCTCACTGGGAAGATGGGATTGTTCTTAACCTGAACTGCAAGCTAAGGAATACAATCAAAACAAGAATCCAGGATCTTTGGAACTCTAAATGTTATTTTGGCTTCCTGGGAAGAGTTCCATGTCCTTAACAATGTTTTAAACAAATGCTCCCTTATCCCACTCTTAATTCCAACAAGATGAGTCATGTTCCAGGTTGCTTCAGGAGGAAACAACAAACATTGCTCAGCCACTGTACTGCTCCCTTCCAGGCATTAGCTGGCCCACGGTTTTCTTGTAAGGAACGGTGCCTCCTGGAGTTGTGCAGCCATTGCCTTGCGTTGTGACCCCATCTATGCCAGTAATAGTGGGCTAAGAGCAAGAACTGTGCTCTTTCATCTCAATATCCCCTGCACAGAGTAGGTATTCAATAAATACTGAGTTAACTGACTTAATAAATCACCCTGAGACACACAGGGTTCTCATTTAATAAATCTGTTTAACATTATCTCTTTCATGTGCTGAGGATACATTTCAACATAAAAATATAATACAAAGCAAATAGGACCTATACATTTGCATGAAAATATGTCAGGTATTCACTTGTTTCTTTTTCTTTACATCCCACTTCACAATGTCTGCAATGTACTCTCAAATGCTTCAACAATATGAATGCGTGAATTAATAAGTTAAGCTAAAAGGTTTCAGTTACCTTAATCAGGGACTCACCCTCCTGGGACGGTTAGCAAACATTTCATCAGAAAGGCCATATGTAGCTACCACTTATGTAGCACTATTTGTTGTGCGATGCACTCTTCGAAAGTATTAATACAGTAATTCATGTAATCCTCACAACAACTTTATGAAGTAAGTGCTATAATTATCCTCTTTTGCAAATGGAAAGACTGAGTCAGCAAGAGTCTGTGACTTGCCCAAAGTCACATGGTTGACTGGTAGCAGAGGTGGGATTCACACTCAAGCAGGTCTGAGCCAGAATCTGCATCTTGCTACACAAAGTTTAGAGATATCTCTGATTAAACGCTACTCTACTGAAATACCATGGTATATAATCAGTGGGATGCATACACCTCAGAGTTTACACATCCACTGAGTTGGGCCTTCTACCAAAATTACTTACAGTCTGTCCTGTGACAGATAATGATGGTCACCAAAATTTCTTTCTGCGCTCCTATATTTTCCAGCCTTTTCATTCTCGTAGATTTTCAAAAATTTAGTAGACATTTTTAGGAAACATTTTTGGTCAAAATTCTTTTTCCATTTGATATCATACAGGAATTTGAAGTCTCATATTATTTAACAACTATCTGATAATGTGGTATTCAGTTCCTTTTATCAGGACCTCATCCTCCATACTGTTTAACAATCCTCTATTGAGTGCATTCATTCAAACGAGTGAATACTTACTGAGCAACTATTATGTAACCAGCACTGGGTTGTGTGAAACAGAACACACAACAAATTCTTTCTTTGAAAAGCTTATATTCTAGTGTGGGAGAAGAGACAATAAACATAAAATATAAATAAATTGTGTGATATAAAAAAAAAAAAAAGGCCATAGTATCAGTGGCTACTACAAATGCTTCAAATCTCTTTATCCCTGATCATAACCAGAGGCTTTACTAATTAGCATAATGAATGTTAGAAATGAGTTTCATAGGTGAAAATAATGTCTTATGAGGGAAAAAGGGCAATTTAGGCATATGGGATTTAGAGATACAAACTATTATGCATAAAATAGATAAGCAACAAAGATTATACTGTATAGCATGGGGAATTATAGCCACTATATTTTAATAACTTTTAATGGAGTATAATTTGAACCACTATGCTATAAGCCTGAAACTAATATAATACTGTAAATCAACTATACTTCAATTTTAAAAAGAAAGAAAAAGACTATGGCTTATTATTTAGTACAATGGATGTTAAAAATGGACTGTCATTGGCAAAATTATTGATATTCAAGATACGTGAATTGATTAGAAAATATTACAGAGACACTTCCCACCCTTGCATGAAAAGGGAACAGGAACCTAGGAGACCCTTTGCCTCCACCCTCCAAGATGGGACTGAAAGCTGAACTAAACAATCCTGAGTCCAGCTATAGGTCTAGAGGATTCTGGGAAAGAGCTAACTGAATCTTGCCCCGAGAATACTGTTTCATCTTGAGGGAATCTGCCATGCCATGTGTGGACAAAGCATTTCTTCCCTGACCACTTGCAGCTTCATCAAGTTTACAGAACAAGTTGTCTAATTAATGTTCATCTTAAAACATCTGAAACGTGTCTCTGTGTGTGATGGAATCTGGTCAAGTCTTAATGTCATTGTAACCTGGTAGGGGAGTGTAGTGAAGAAGCTAACCTTTGCCCACCCTTAACTACTGGTAGCTGTTACCTATCAAAAAGAACTAATAGTTCCACATAACACATTGGCTTAGGTCAGTTCACAACACCCCTATAAACCGGTTGCTGTTTCTTGCTGCTTTTATTTTATTTGCACTTATGCTAAGAAAGCTTTAACTATGAAGCAGCCTTTTCTACAGCTGAATATATCACTGACAGAGAGCAGAATTAGCAACTTCATTAGGGCATGGGACTCTTAACTTGGCAAAGCGGCACTTGGGGTACCAAATATGATTAACACGTACATGAAAACCTTTTAAGTCTTTTCACGTAGGCATTTTTTTGCTTTTACTTAAAAGCCATCTCTGCCTTCAGAAGGAAGGAGTGGGGAACACCCATAAAGTCACACCATAGGGAAAGCTATTTACCTCCTATCCTTTCCGCTAAATGCAGTTTCAGCTTTGCTCCCATCATTTAACCTCTTTGTACTTCAGCTTACATTGCTGAATTACAATTACATTGTAACCCAAAGGTCCGGCAAGAAAGAGAAAGGTTTTAACATTCCTTGCCTGGTCAGAAAACCAAGTTAATGGTTCACAGTCAGCAACCTCTTCCTTAACCATGACTTCATGTGATAGCAAAGGCAGTGAATGTAGCTTCAATAGTCCCTGTAGCAGTGTCCAAGGCACCCATTCAAATCTATTTTTAATGAGTCCTAAAGAGTCTGGTATTAGGAAATAACCCTGGACATGTTACAATGTATGAAGTTGTAGCACCTCTCTCCATTTTCTTCAAAAGCATAACTTTCCAGAGATTGCTATGCATGCAAGGAATGCATTCCAGGGGGGCTGGAATGCTTCTCTGTGTGCTCTGGCAGGGACTCAGGGGCAGCAGATACTAGAGACTGGGACAAGAAGCACAGGCTATGTTACAGGTCATCGAGCAAACGGCCAATGTTTTACTGAACGCCATTCTTGATCTGTTGTTCCAATCAACATTATATTCTAAAAGTGCTCAGATACCAGACTCAGGATATTATGTATTTCATACAAAGTGAATAGGATGCTAGAGAAAGAAGAGAAGCAAAAGAAAGGAATGATTAACAGTATCAGGAACTCCCAAATCCTGTCTACCTAATACTTATGATACTGGTGAGCAATGGATGATCTTCAAAAGGCAAATAAAATATACTGTGCCGTGCAGGTCTAATTTGTATTTAAATCTTTATCAGCTCTGAAGCAAACCTGATTTTTTTCTATTCCTGAAGAAAATCTGATTTTTCCGTATTCTCTCAAAGGTTTCTCTTTTCCAAATTACTAAACTATTATTAAAGATGAGTAAATCGATGTCACAAACGTGCTCCCACTTGGGGCTTTTTTTTTTTTTAAACTCTTTATTGGAATATAATTGCTTTACACTTTTGTACCAGCTTTTGAGGTACACCAAAGTGAATCAGCTGTATTTATACATATATCCCCATATCCCCTCCCTCCTGCGACTCCCTCCCACCCTCCCTGTCCTGGCCCTCTATGGCATCACCCACTTGGGGCTTTTAAATAAAGTGCATTGTACCCAAAATATCAACTTTCTGGATTAGGATTCATTTTACAATGTACACAGACTTAATTTGTTTTAAATGAACACCATGTCCATTAATTTTATATCAAAGTGTAAAGCTTTTCCATTTCTGGAAAGTTGTTATTGATTCTAGCTTCTCTCTTACAAGTTTTCAGAGCAGAAACAAAAACACAAAGTTATTAAAATTTTGAAGTAAATACCAAATATAACATGCATTACATTGAACACAAAGTTATTTACTTCTCTAGTAATTTATTGCAGGATATTTGAGTTGGGCAGAAAAGAATTAAGAAATTAACTCTTGATTAACCTGGAGTTCAAGTTAAAGAGAACTTAAGGGGGGTTTTCCAGGTTGCTGGGAAGAAAGAAATGTGTTTCAGTATCTGAGGCCTGTTGGAACAAAGAGATAAAGAGTCTGCTTCCAAGTCATTGCCATGAAGTGGAGAAGAGACAGACATGCAGTGAGAAACACAATGAAATAAGTTATGGCACAAGGTTATAAACAAAAACAAAAACAGAAAAAACTGAAAGAGTAAGAAAAAGATTAATTGTTTCTGAGGGGTGGTAGGGTAGAGGTAGGGCTTGGGGAAAGCTTTTGGAGAAGGGAAGTGAGAAATGGAGCTAATATTTGTTACCTACTAACTGATGCCTAAGAAGGACACAATGGTCCACTTACATCTTAAGCCAGCCCTCTGAGGAAGACACATTTTTACACAGGATGAGGCTGAGGAGTACACAACATAAATGCAGGGGCATCTTTAATTAATGATCATGCAATCAGGAAAGAACAGACGGAGGTAGAACCCAAATGTGAAGGGTTCCAAAGATCATGCTCATTTGACTAAAAACACTTGCTTCCCTGAGAAGATTTGCTAACCACTTTATATACATTAACCCTTCTAATCTCACCTAATCCCCATCTAATACTCTTGCAATAGGCTTGTGAACCCCCTTTACCGATAAGAAAAAACAAGTCCAAAGAAGCAAATTAACATGACCAAAGTTTCATACTCTGAGTGAGGACCAAGATTTAAACATGGATCCGTCTCACTCTAACTTGAAGATGAGCTTGAAAGCAGAATAGAACTACAAGAGGTTGGGATGGAAGGAAAGCTACAAGGAAAGCTCCCTTCTCATTTCCCCGTACTGATGCCTGGAGGGCGCAGTACGTGCAAAGCCAGAATCGAAGGTCTACTGGATTTTTCATTTTCCCAAAGAACATGTACTACATCACATGACCCTTATCAAAGGGCAGACAGTATAAACTTTACAAGCTGACTGCTACCAGCACAACTTTTCCCTAGAGAACTCCACTCTCCAAAATTCCAGGCCACCATCCAAAATTCCAAATATCCTCTCAGAGAGGGAACTCTGAGGTAAACAGATCCCATCCTCAGCGAGCAACTGAGGAGCCTCTGGCTATCAGTCAGGGGATTAGGCATTGCCTTGATTCATCTCTGCAAAAGCTGTCTGTAGGGCTTCCCAGAGGCATGAGTAGGAAGTGGGTCAGGAAGGAATCAATAACAGCCATGCACAAATGTACATGTAAGCGCTATGAAGGGAGTGACTGAGGATACCTCAGAAAGGTTCTCAGGACACAAGCCAGTCCTCTATGTTGGAGAAAACCGTGGTTCTTCTGGGTATGAATTTTCAGTGACCATTGCTGTTCCTTGGCAAAAAAGAACTCAGGAATGTACTTTCAATAACATTCTCTCAAATCAGAATGGACGACAAAGGTTTTTCCAGCTATAAATGGAAACGTGTCCTGGCTTAGGCCAAGTACCTAAAGGAGACTCTGCAGTTCTTTTCTGACATACGAATGATGATCTAAACAACAAATTCCAAGCTCAAAACAGCTGACATATGAATGATGATCTAAACAACAAATTCCAAGCTCAAAACACTTTCCAAGGGAAGAAAAGAGAGATCAGTTATCTAAATGAGTGCATACCTTCTGAAATAGCAGCAATGGGAAACTGCCACATTCATCCATGAAAATTAAATCTCCCGCAAAAGGAATAGCAAAAGTCTCGTGTTTGGCCTTTTTTCCTGATGATACCCTTCTATAACTTTACAGACTTTTAAATGATCACTATCTTCACTCTTGAAACAAAGAGGTCAAGTACTTTTCCACATTGGGATAAATTCTTAAGATAATTATAAGTGATCTTTTATTTAACAAAGTGTAATGTACTTTACATAAATTTTCTATTTTTAAATCTGATTTTTATTTATTTATTTATCTATTTATTTATTGGCTGCATTGGGTCTTCGTTGCTGCCCGCGGGCTTTCTGTAGTTGCCACTAGCAGGGGCTACTCTTCATTGTGGTGCACGGGCTTCTCACTGCACTGGCTTCTCTTGTTGTGGAGCATGGGCTCTAGGCGTGCGGGCTGCAGTAGTTGTGGCTCGCAGGCTCTAGAGAGCAGGCTCAGTAGTTGTGGTGCACCGGCTTAGTTGCTCTGCAGCATGTGGGATCTTCCCAGTCTAGGGATTGAAACCGTGTCCCTTGCATTGGCGGGTGGATTCTTAACCACTGAGCCATGAGGGAAGCCCTGAATCTGATTTTTAAAATTATGGTACCCCCCAAAAAACTAAAATTAAAAAATAAATAAATAAATAAATAAAATTATAGTAGTGTATACAAAGAAAGAAAAACATCTATTTCAGAGAATATCATCTCTCGTATACTGCAAACATATAGAGAGTTTTTTTAAAAGAGTTATGATGTTTAATATCATTAGATGAAGACATGATCCAGAAGTGCTTATTCCCTTAATCAAGTTTAATCAACTTTTATGTTTTAGATAGCTTGCTAAGAAGATGCCATAGAATGTATTGGTATTGCAAACGTTAAATGAGGAACTGGTTAACCTTGATCCCAAGGAAGAAAATATTTGAGAATAAATTTCTTCTGAGGCATGGAAGAGAACGTAGACTTGTTATGAATGGCTCCAAAGGCAAAGAAAGGATAACTGGACAGAACAAAACAGATTCAGGGTTAATAGAAGGAAGAACATTTGAACTATTTTAGCTGTTCCAAGATAGAATGGGTAATTCATTCTCTATTGCTAGAAATACTTAAGCAAAAGTCAATAAGCATCTGGCAGGCATTCTTTAATATATTTAGCAATAAAGAATAAACTCCTATTCCAATTTTGGCCAGCTCTAATATCTGAGATGTTCTTTCTTATCTCCAGATGGATGTCCCATGCATTGCTCAAATTCTCAGTCCAAAACTGAATCATATTTTCTCTCCTAAGTACCATGTCTGTGTTTGCCATCTCAGTAAATGGGACTATCATCCTTCCATTGAACACATCCAAAACCTAGGCAACATCTTATATGCATCCCTTTTCCTCATCCCAAATATATGATCACTTCCCAAATCCTATCCATTCTCCCTCTCAAATATCTCTTACATCAGGTGATAGGTTAAAACAGATGACCCTCTTACACTAGAGCAGTGGCTCTCAACCTCACCTGCTCATTAGACTCATCTGGAGAGCTTTTAAAAATGTAATATGGTTTTAATATTCCCAGATTGTACCCCAGGCCAATTAAATCAAAATCAAAACAAGACATTATGGACTAGTAGGGCAGGTGCAATTGGGGTAGAAATTTGAAAAACATTTTTGAGACAATTGAAAGAGATATTGGAACATGGTGCCAACCTTCATGGCAAAACCCCAGTTCTTTTCATCCCAGGTATGGTCAGAGATTATAACCTACCAATCAGTCACAATCAGTCACAGAGGGAACCAGGTGACACATGTAGATGGAGCAGCTCAAACTTTTTACTATCACTGGGGAACAACCTACAGTGAGCCAAGTGAATTATCTACAGAGGTATGAAAAAAATTGGAGCATTTGTGTAAGTAAATCACAAAGTGTTTTTCATACAGAGTCACCAAAAGCAGGCCCTAAAAATTAGATTCTAAAAAAGTTTCGGGTACCCACAAAGTAAGGAAATGTATTTGTCTAAATGATAGTCTAAAAACTAATATTCACATATCTAATATTCATAAATATCAGCATTATTTATGTTTTTGATTGTTGACCAAATATTTTGCTTGAGATTGACCTTTTTGTTTATTATACCACAAACAAATATTTTCTTTAAAAACTTTTCTCCAATTAATAGCACTTGGAAAAGAATGGTACAATCATATGCGTTTAGTTCAAAGATGAAATCACTGTCAGACCAATAGAACTTGCCATTCCTAGAAACAGCCCCAATTTACCGCAGCAATTTCCTCAGGAAGGGGGATGGGAGTAGAAAACCACTAAACTCCTACACTTGTCTGTCAGCTCATGACTCTCCCTGCATGAGAAACCCAAGAATAGACATGATGTGAAATAAAGTCAGATACCATAGGCACTCTACTCTGGCTTCCTGGACCCTCTCAGCATATTGCCAAGAATAAACAAAAGAGAAATCTGCAACTCTTCACTAAGCAAAATTAGGCTATCTTCTTCCAAACTTCTAATACAACTAGAGAAATGAAATAAAAGCATATAAGAAAAACTTTTCAAATCTTACAAAAAGAATAGAAATACACGGGGTGAAATCATGAAGAAAAAGGTATAAAGAGCCCAAAATTCAGACAGGTGAATACCTCTAGAGTGGAAAGAAAAAGAGAAGCGATTGGAGAAGGGCACACGCAGAACTTCAAAGGAAATGATAATGTGCTCTTTCTTAAACTGACTTTTTGATGGTTACATGAAAATTCAATCCTTTGTTATTTTTATAACTTCAACATACCTAATGAATGCTCTTTTGTAATTATTTAGTAATTAAAACTTTTTAAATTTTTTAATGGAGTAAGAAGGAAGATATATAGATTTCTGTCCTAAGCCTGCCATTGAATAACCTTTAGCCAGACACTTTTCTGGAATTTAGTAAAATGCAGACACTGGACTAGAGCAAAGGTCACCAAACTATGGCTCACAGCCTGTTTTATAACGATTTATTGAAACATAACCAAGTCCATTCATTTGCACATTGTCTGAGGGTACTTGTTCATTAAAATAGTAGCTAGCTTTAAGTACTGACAATAAAGACCATATGACCCGTAAATCCTAGGATATTTGCTTTCTGGTCATTTAAGGACAGACTCCCAACCCTGAGCTAAGAGAACTGCTAGAACTTCTCCTAACTAAGAAAGACTGAAATGAAGAAAAAAAATTGTATTGAAACATGCTAACATCAGTTGGCTGCATTAATGGACCAAAATTTCTTTTTGGTACTTTCCATAAATGTTTGCTTAGGTTAACTGCCCCACAGCCTATAAAATCGCATGAGCCATGTCAACAGATTTTAGACAACAATTTTGTGCAAAATATAGCTTCTTCTTACATCAACGGTAACACAAATGCAGAATCAGCAAACTCCTGCCCTGGATGCTAAGATCTGCCTCTGAAACTAAATCTCATAACTGAAATCCAGGTTAAGAAATCTCAGAACATAAAACACCCTCTTGTGAAGGATCTCAACTCACTTAGAATCAGAGAGGTTTATTCCCAGAACTTGATCTACTATTTCCCCATATGCTGACACAAGGATTACCTCCAGATTTTCAGTCTCAACACACACGTGTGTGCAGGTGGAAAACCTGGCATTTGCCATTTTTAAATGCCAAGGGTGGTGAATCTATCCTGCTCTTCATCCCAGTAAGTTCATTTTTATATCTGTACAAACAATCCTTCAGCCCACAAAACTATTGAGGAGCTGCCTCTGCCAGAGATTTAAAAAAAATAGGGCTATATTGTCTACGGAAACTTCTCTTCTATAACCTTAACTTCTTGTTCTCCTCTAAGCTCATGTGAAAACAATGATGCAATGTTGCATTCACACTTGAGAGGTGCAATGTTGCATTCACACTTGCCTACCCCAAACCTGCAATGCTGCCTGAAATCCAACAATTACTGATGTTGCCATCTCATCTTTGGGTGATCAAGTGGCATGAATGACCAGAAACCATTTTGAATGTCTAACTTCAAATTATGAAAAACCCATGAAATTAACTGAAATAAGATATTGTTTAGAACTGTTCATTTCAGGGTCTATAGATCCACAAGAGCAGCAGACCCAGAGTTCTCTTTCTTGGTTGTACCAGGACAGCTGGACACCAGGCCCACAAAAACAGTGTGACAGTAAAGAAAAGGGACCCCAATAGTCTCCTCAGCCACAGCCAGGACACTATCCTTGCTTTAACACATAGTGTTTCTGTTGTGGTATTTCAGCTGAAAGCAATAAATCTCCTTTTTTTTTCCCCTCTAAGAAGACATGTTTATAAGGGTTCATCAGATTTCTTTTATAGCCTGAACTATCCTATTCACAGATCAAAGTAACTTATTTGATGAGAAATGCTTAACTTAGAAAATTTTTTTTGGTATAAAGGTCTTTTGGGAATTTTGACTTTTACCAAGAAAGAACACTTGTAGTTGAAATCATAGGATGTGGATCCTAGTTTCCTGTATCAAACTGTCACCTTGGACAAGGCCATAACCTCTCAAGACCTCTATCTCTGAAGTAAAATTCTTGGAAAAAAATTCTTGTGGAAAATTTCTATCCCCTTCCTTCTCTACAGATTACCTTGCCCCGTAATCTAATGAGATATGAAACGATGTCCTTTACCCCTACACCTCAAATTACTCTGAATATTCACCTTGTAGGTTTTTGCTTCTCTCTCTAAATTGGAAGTATTCTTCCTTCTTATCAGGTAAATCTTCCATCCCAGCTCTCGACTTCATTCCCTTCTGCCTCTTCTGGAACATTGTTGTTGCTTTAACATGACCCATAATATTTCACCTCCACGCCTCTGCTCATATGGACTGCCATTGCATTCATCAGAAAATCTTATTCCAGATCCATCACAAACACCACTTCCTGCCTCTTGCTTTTTCCGAATCTTGACTAGGAGCAATGCCTTTGTCTTCTGCACTTCATCAGCTTTCATTTTATTCACTTATTACAGTGCTCACCTGTATTGTGATGATTGTATACTTGCCCTATCCCTTCTGCTAGATTATAAACTACTTATTTCTTACTCAACTTTGTACGCTTTACAGTGTCTCACACATAATAAGCATTCAATCTGTATCGAGTAATGACGAATAATTTAGACTGAAATCTCCTCGTATGCTGGTTCCACATTCTGATTTGTAAAAGCTTAACTTCTATCATCTGTAGTCCCTACCATGAAAGGGATACACTTTAGAAAAACATATCTTTATTATTGAGCAAATTACCTGCTAGTCACAGATTCAATCCCAAAAGACATTACTTCTCAATGTATATGTACCTAATCCACTTTTCTGTTTGTCTAGTTTAGAGACTTTTTTGCAAAATCCCAGGTGGTAAAGTTGGGTAACAGGTTGACTACAATGGGTTTAAAAAAAAAAGACTGTTTACAGTCTTTGGAGAAAAATCACGGTAGGTGAGGAAACATTGGGGGTGGGGGCAGGATATCCACTTCAACCAACCTTCTCTTGCACCTTCAAGCAAGAGAAAAGCCCTTAGGTTTTACTGGGTATTGGAAATTAAGCTTTTTTCCTGACTTGAAAAATAGTTACCTATGGCAAACCTTTCACTTTGTAAGCAACCAATAAATAATAGCTGGATAGAAAATAAAAACACCAGTAAAAGAACAGGAGACTAAGGGATAATAACAATAAAAAAAAAAAACTGAAAGGAGATGCCAATCACTAGATTTATCTCACCCAGATTCTTCAGAGACTTTGTACCAAGGTCCAGGGACTGTTCTTTCATGCACTCATGGGAGCCACAGCATTTTCTGCCCTCAAATATTTCTGAATATTTCGACTCTTATACAGTGTGTTCAAATGAATAACATTAAACTGCCTGCCTCAATCTTTTTTCTTATTCTTTTCTTAATTTCCCCAAGATTTATTTTATTTTCTCCAAGAGGATATTCCACTATGGCTAATCATTACTGGCCTTACTCCTCTTATAATAGCAATCATGACCTTTAGCTCCATTTCACCCACACTTGGAATTTAATTTGTAGTACTTAATGCATCCTGAAACATTTCTTCTGCAAAATCAGTAAACTCTTCTGCATTGATTTATTCATTTAGTGAATATTTATTGACCACTTACTATATGCCATTCACTATTCTAGATGCTGGGAATATAGCAGTGATCAAGCCACACAAATTCCTGCTCTTGAGAAGCTTAAATATTAGTGGGAGAGACAGATAACAGACATATGTACATCAAGAGGTTTTAAGTGCTACAAAGAAAAGTGAAGCAGGGTAAGGGACTAGAAAGTGCTAGGAGGAGAGCACGATTTTCAGTAGTATAATGAAGGGTGAAGTGGGGGAACAAATCTTACAAAAATCTAGAAGAAGAACATTCCTTGGAGAAAAAAACCTAACTGCCAAGCCCCTGAAGCAAGAGCCTGCTTGATCTGGTCACTGAATAACAGTGAATAATTAGAAAACTCTACAGCTCATCAGATTACACCAGCTGAAGACTTCATTTAATTAAGATTCATCAACTTTCTACTATTTTTTAAAATTACTTTCTCAATAGAAATGGCCATGTAAAATGCAAAATCATCTAAACTATACTGTCCCCTCGAATTAATTATTGCTGATAACCAGTAAGTATTCAGATAGTTCCAGATGGACAAAACTTGCCTCTAAAGCATCGTAGATGTGACGTATGACTTTGTGTGATAGTAATTCAGTTCCTCCAAAGTCACCAGCTCACAATCTCTGAAAAGAGTAGGGGAGGAAAAATAAACTGATCAGGAACAGAAACTTAAAGAATAAAGGCCAGGCAAAGAAATGAGGTTAATGGTCAGAGGGAAAAGTCAAAAAGTTAGGAAGAGAATCAAAAGAAAGTACCGTATTAGAGCATTCAAGGAAAGAGAGTTTAGAGGGAATAATTAGAGCATTCAAGGAAAGAGAGTTTAAAGGGAATAAAGACAGTTTCAAATTTCACAAAGCACCAAATAAGAGCAAGACCAAAGAAAGAATTCTTTAGATTTGGCCAAAAGGTCATTGGAGATCTTTGCCAATTCAATTTACCAAAGTAGCAGAAACAAAAGTTTGATTTTAGTGGAGACTCTGTTTTGCTCAACCCTCTATTCCCAGTGCCTAGAAAACAGTACCTGAGCTGTCCAATGGACCCTCAATAAATACTGAAGAGTAAATAGGAATATGGCAAAAAGGAGATGGAAACATACTATTATTTTGGTCAAAGAGAGAGTGTTGGTGTGGTAATGACAATAACAAAACTAGTAATATTTTGTGATTCCTGAGATACAGCAGGCACTGTGCTGAATGTCTTGCAGTGCAATCTGCACTACACACAACTTTACAGAATAAGTACTATCACTATGCTTATGTTACAGTTGAGGAAACAGAGGCTGAGAGAGGTGAATATAAGGAATTTACAAATGCCAGAACTGAGATCTGAACCCAAGATGTTTTAGTCAAAGATGAAGGAAATAAAGAAACACACACACACACACACAATCTCATTTTAATAAATCATAGGTATTATGGGAAATGTTCCATCGGGAACATGAAACAGGAAAGGAGCACAAATTTAGGGATGAAGAGGTACTTCTCAGATGCAAGAAGGGCCAAGCATGAGTGTTCTAGAAGTAATGCCAAGATCAGCCTCGCTGTACATTTTATAAATGGACTAGAAGAGACTGAGTAATCTGATGTTTCGAATTTCACAAATGACACATTAGGCATCTCTAGAGTGTGAAATGCCAACCTGACAAAAATAAAACAAAGTATACTTAGAGAGTGACGAGCTCTAAATTCATAGGACCCAAGAATGGGATCTAGCAACTCCATGAAGCAAGTAGGTGTCTCTCCAGTTTCATTTTGGTACTGCTTCCCTGTTCAGCGAGTCTCACTGTCCCCTGATCTATTGAGGCCTTTGGATGTGGTCACCTATCTCAGGGCAAAGCTAAGGCTAACATCCCCAAGGACCCACCAAGCCAGCCTAGGACTGAAATTCAACCTGATCAAAGACTTGGGGGCTTCCTAGGTGGCGCAGTGTTAAGAATCCGCCTGCCAATGCAGGGTACACGGGTTCGATCCCTGCTCCAGGAAGATCCCACATGCTGCAGAGCAACTAAGCCTGCATGCCACAACTATTGAGCCTGCGCTTTAGAGCTCGTGAGCCACAACTATTGAGCCCATGTGCTGCAACTACTGAAGCCCACACGCCTAGAGCCCATGCTCCACAACAAGAGAAGCCACAGCAATGAGGAACCCACACACCACAACGAAGCGTAGACCCCACTCAGCACAACTACAGAAAGCCTGCTCACAGTGAAAAAAGACCCAACATGGCCAATAAAATAAATAAATAAATTTATTTAAAAAAAAAAAAAAGACTGAGGTTCAGGATAGGCTATCAAGCCCTGTGGGCTAGTAAGAGCCCAGCCAGGCCTAGTCCTAAAGACCAGAGGCCAGCACACTGTGCTAGGCTCCACCTCCTCAAAATGGACATAAGCCTCTCCAGCCAACGTGCCTGGCTACTCTGCATGGAGATGGTGAGCCTGCTGGACTCATTACTACAACACATGGCACAAACCAAAATACTAACATTTTTAACAGCTTCTTTATCTAAATGGGATTTAAGGTAAACTAGAGCCACTGCTAAGATGACAAAGATTGGTTTCAGCCATCAAATGCTTCTTGAAGCAATATTGTATATACAGTACTAGATCTGAATAGAAAACAGCCCTGAAGTGTATGAAACTTCTCATATAAAATACTTAGTTGCTACCAGACCTCCGAATAACAAATTTGTCTCTTAATACTTCTCAATTTATAATGCACATTAACCTGACATCCAGAAACCAACAATCCTTACATTTTGGGTCACCAAAGTGATTAGAGCATCTTTAAGAAATGTTCAGTAACAAATATCTCTACTGAATTTAAGCCGAAATTAATAATAGTTTTGTTTTCATCTCATTTAATCCATGTTTTTAAAAAATACAAGGGATAAGTACTCTTATTACCTTGGTTTTACAGATAAGGAAACTGAGATTTTGAGAAGTTATGTGACTTAGCCAAGACCACATGGCTACTAGTTGGTGGAACAGGCACTCAAACCTTAGGCAGTTTGACTCCAGAACCACAATCTGAACCAAAAACACTCTACGTCGTGTCCATTCTCTTCTACAAAAATGAAACTTTATTATTATACGTGTCTTTATACATTAATCTGCAAACCCATCCATGTCAAACCAAATCCTCTAATCTAGCACAAGTAGATACTACATATAACAGATTAACCAAAACAAAAGTCCAAAGTATCCTGTCTCCAAAAGTATCATTATGAAAATGTTCTTCCATACTTTGTAGCTTAAACAGAAAGTACTAAAAGCAATATTGTATATAGTTTTCCAAATAAAAATGGCATGTGTGCCTTAAATACCAAATCTTAAATTTAGGTATCTTTCCATCTGCTCTCAAATACAGGGAGTGGTTTCAAGACCAAAGAGTGCTATTGGAGAGTCACCAGAGGTCATGTGCAACAGTTCTCATAGATAATATTTCCATGTAAAACAAAATCAACTACTCTGTGGAGGCAAAAATTCCATCTAGAAAAAGTTACCAATGAATGGAAAGCAAACTCAAAGCTGTTCTAAACATTTTCACTGAATTATACGTAAACAAAGACCACCAAACATTAAGCAGCAAAAGCGGTGGTTTGTAGAAAATGAGCTTGGAAGTAGTCAGACATGTGAAAATCATGTGGATATGCAATTTAATACGCCTGATGTGAAACACCATTCACATATTTTACACTTCTGCCACATAAAAAAGCCGTTTCAAACTGTTTAACATTGGGAAGAGTCTTTATCTTTTAGAGTCACATACTGAAATATTTGTGGATGACGTGGTATGATTTGCTTCAAAAGGATCCATATTGGGTAAAGAGGACAGTGGAAGGAGGAGCAGAGGAAACAGAACAGGCCATGAGCTGTAAACTGTCGAAGCTGGGGGATAGCTACAAAAGGGCTTGCTAAGTGATTCTCTTTATGTTTTATTTATACTATTTTACTTATTCATGCATGTATCTGACACATCCCACAATGAAAGTTTTTTTAATCCAGTTAAGAGCTTTTGAAGTATTATTAGACGTGTGTTTATTTTGGTATGTATTTGTACACCGGCTCAAGTAATCTCTGCCAACAATTTAAATTCAGAGTATGAGCAGAATACAGATGCCTCCACTAAATCATGTACAGTTTATACTTTGCCTCACTGAGTTCAGTGAAAGCCTGGGACAACTAGGTCAAAGTCACAGGTTCCATTTTTTTAAGACCTAGTTGATTTCTTTTGTTCCTCAGCTTTATAATTCAAATCTCAGCTAGCCAGCTCAAAAATGTATTTTGTCCTGTAAAACAAAGGGTGATACATAATCCTTGAATGAGAACAGCAATTACCGATAAAAGACTTCATTAAATGTGACTGTATCACCAAAAGATGGTTAATTCAGTAGGAATTGCGGGGTATAGTTCCAGTATGCTCTTGAACCACCATGCCTTAGAACTTCCACTGATGTGTTTCATTCTCCTTCAAGTCTTCTCATTCAGAGCCCATATTTCACATGTAATTTAGGTTCTCCTGATCATTCTATGACACCAAATTCCGAAGTTCCCAACTTTGCTTCTGTTAAATACAAATGGCATTTGGGTGGTGAGATACAACGTATTACTGAAGTGCTTCTTGGTTGTTGACCAAATTTGTGCAAAAAAAAATATTTTCAAGGTATGCTATTCAAAGCAAGCACCATAAAATTTGCTCATTGAAACTAGCAAACCAAAAGGATAGTGGCACTTAACTTTATTTTACAACCTGCTTTACACATACCACAATACTATCTGTCTCAGAAGGGAGAGATACTTTTCTTTATGTGAAAATTTGGTTACACATATATGAAAAATATACAACAAAAAGAAAGATTAAAATGATCTTTGATTTACCAATATTCTTATTTTAGATTCACACATCTAAATTAGAGTTTTCCTTTCAAAATGGCCTTACAATGGCACTTTTTATATTTTCTCTGACTCAAGATAGCTTACTGGGGTGGGATGAAGAGGAAAGGAGGGTAGGGGAAGACAGCAGTGGATTTCATTTTGAGGGAGCACTTTTAACCCAAAGAGATATCATTTCTCCAAAGTGATAACTTTGTAATAATTTCATTGGATACTTGCCTTTCTTTCCTTACACAGGATTGCTGTATATTTAATCAGAAGGGAAGTCCACTGGGCCAAAATTTCTAAATTACTTCCCCTTTCTGTAAGAAACAAAAACTAAAGTTTTTTTATCAAGGGAAATGGACAAACTGCTTCCAAGTTAGACAAGCCAGGGTGTTGTAAGGGAAGCAAGGAACTACAGAGAGAAAGAGGAGCTAAAAACACGAGTACCTTCTCTAACCCCAGCTCTGCCGTGCTGCCAGTCACACGGGTCACATCATGAATTCTCACAGCTGCAAGGTGAGCACCTCACCCCCACTTGACAAACAAGGAGACTGTGGTTCAGGAGGTGACCCAGGACTATCACACAAGTGCGTCTGACTCCAAAACTTCTCTTTCTAGTCCACTAAACTGGGAAAAGGAATAGGTGCCATCATTTTGCTGTAACTTAAATAAGTAGCTTCATGAATAGGCCTGAGCTTGTTCACAGAAACACTCAACTCTAAATAAAGGCACAACCCAAGGCCTGCTGATCCTACATAATATTCTTAGAGACAGAAGCACATTTTAATTCCAACTCTTCTCTAATTTATAAGCATGCAGAAAATGAATGTTTACAAAGGATGATAAAGTAGTTGTGTAACTATCTCACAAATAATCTCATGAAATAGATATGCTGGTAAAGAACTACTAAGCAAAAAAACAAACAACCCAATCTCCCATAACAGGCACCCCCCCCCCCCCATGTTATATAACTTGCATATCAAGATAAATGATATGCAAGTTATTTAAATTTGACTTTCTTAGGAGGTGATCAGAAAAAAGCTGCCTAGAGCTCAGAACCAATAATCACAAACTTCACAGAGTGGCAAGGATGTACAGGGATGTTCAACTGGTGTTTATCCAATGCTGTTTGCTCCATGGAATTACAGTAAGACTGTGACAGACACTGCAGGCTAGCTCACTCAACACCCATTGCCAACCACCTTTCTCCCTTGCCTTCCTCTACTTTTAAGGCTGACAAAGCTAGTATTGACTTTCCCTGCCTCTTTTATAAGGTGTGGGAAGGGGGACAGGAGATTCAGGGACATGTGCCAAGTCTCTGGCCAATATGACAAATAGAAGTTAGCTGGTGAAATTTCTGGCCAGCTTTTGATTTTCCTGATAAGAGGGACAGATAAAGCTAGCATCCCCCCTACTGCACATATACTGCATCCCTTTCTGCCCAAAGATGGGGCAGCCATCTTGCAACTATGAAGAGACAAAAGTCAATGAGTACAAGAATGGCAGAGGAAAATGTCAAATAGAGTCTGGGTCACTGAGCAGAACCAGCATCAGGAACCACTAGTTCCAGGTTTCTAATTATATGAAAACAATGGACACTTATTTGTTTAAGCTACTTTAAGTCAAGCTTTCTGTTGCTTAAAGTTAAACATTTCCCTAACAGATAAAACAATGTCAGTGCTAAATACCCACTTAAAGTCCAGATAACCTAGAGCATTCAAGCCCCTAACTCACTTTGAGTTTGAGCTTTGCATGCTGAGATGGGTAATACACTGGACTCTACACCAGGCATTGAAAATGACTGCTTTTGACCTTAGGCAAATCATTTCACCTCTCTGAGCCTCAGTCTCCTCACATTTGTAAAACAGGGATAATGATGTCTGCCCTGCCTACACGTCATGGCACGTTATAAGGTCAAATTAAGGGCCTGACTCTGAATAAACCCTGAAGTGCAGCATGAATGTGAAAGTTGTATGCTCCTTGTACAGTATAGCTTTAGTTGCCACATCTTTCACTCCCAAATCCTACAGCAAATATACAGCAACTGAGTTTACTGAAGAACATTAAAAAGATAATACATAATGGATTTTTAAATTGTTTTCAATTAAATTGTTTAATTTATGCCAACTCTGTAGCCAACAAAGAATCTATACACCAAAGGGGTTCAAATCTAATGGAGAGACAGGAGAAGTGTAGACAAGGCAAACAAAAGAGGCACTCTAAAGTTATAGATACTCTAAATCCTACTTTTTAATTCATTGGTTGGTTGGTTGGTTGTACTTAATTAAGAAATTTGATTAAAGAACAACTGTACCAAGAAACAACCAATACTGGCTTTATGACTCAATATAGCTAACCCAACTTCAAACCTCTTATTCTGTGAAAGCTCAATAGCATTTTTCAACTCTTTGAAAAGGCTCAAGATTTAACTCAAAAATTGGCTCCGAGTTACATACATATATTGGATGGCTCCCCATTTAAGCTTTCACATAGTAAATCATAAGTAAACAGATGTTGTTGCACAGAGAAAGGAGTCAATTGAAATATAACTTTTTGAAATATAACAGATTTGCAAAGTGAGCTTACCAAAGTCCTAAGACCAGAGGGCATAGTCATATGTAAAGAATAAAACAGAAATCCTTACTTAATTGAAACCCTCTACTGGCACATCCTGTATGCCAGTGTATTCCACAGACGATGGCCATCAACATCACCTGGAAGCTTGTTAGAAAAACAGAAGGTCAGCGTTCCCAACTGCCCAGAGCTACTGAGTAGGAATCTCTATTTTAACAAGATCCCTGGTGATTCACAGGCACATTAAAGTTTGAGAAGCACTGTTCTCTGCCCAACCAGCATTTAGTTCTATTTATTGTTGATGAAAATAACCAGCAAACCAAGAAGAACTAATTACCTTTGTACAAGAAGCTAGGAAAACACCTCCATAATAGTCTGCCCTTCTGATAAGTTTACCTAAAACAACAGTTCTAATAATGACATTCAAAATTTTCAGTGACTTTCCATCATCTACCATGTAAAGTCTGAAGTCCTTGGTTTGATAGTCAAGGTCCCCTATCATCTGGCAGTAACCCCCTTTCCAATTCGGTGCTCCACCCTAGCCCCTTCCCATGCCTTATGCCTATTTCTCAAAGTGTCAAGAGAAGACCACCCGCAACAGAACCACCTAGGGCCTCACCCTTGACCCTCTGAATCACATTCTCTAAGGGAATAAAACTGGGAAGAAGTGATCTTAACCAGCTTTCCCAGGTGATTCTTGGGAAACAATCCCCCATCCTTTCAGGACTAAGTCTCTCATCCTCAGTCAATTTCTTCCCGATGAACCCACTGGGGGGCTCTCCATCCTTAGTGACAACACTGGCCCCATACACAGATCTGTTGCCCACCTCACACAGTATGACAATTACATGTTTCCATGCCTGTTTCCCCTTTGAGTCCCTGAATATGGGAAATGTGTACTATGTCTCCTTATATCCCCAACATCTACCACATTGTCTGGCACAGCAAGTGTTCAATATTTGCTGATTTGCTACAGCATTGTTCATGCTAGGAAAAAAGAAACTGAAACAAGCTTAAGCTTCATCATTTGGAAACTACCTAAATTAATTACAGTACAACCATCCAGTGGAATGCTATACATTCATTAAAAATGATGACATTGATTATTTATTGATTGGAGGGATACCCCAATCCTTCCTTTTTTATAGCAAAAAAAGCAAATTGCAAACATAGTATAAAATAATCTTAAAGAATATACAGGAAAATGTTAACAGTGGTTACCTCTGAGAGGTGGGATTGTGAATGACATTATTCTCTTCTTTATATCTATTATTTGAATTTTTCACAGTAAGTGTGTATAATATTTTTTACATGTTAAAGCTATTCCTATTTTAAATGCTTATGGAATGCGTGTCATTATAGTAAATGATAGATTCATTTATTCAGCTTCCAAGGACAGGGATTTCCAAAGGTTGGCAATGATCCAAATGCTGTCAGTGATCCAAAGACTGGCAGTGCTGTTGCTAAGAAGAAGAACATAGGAAATGGGTATCCTTAGCAACTGGCTCTCACCAATGTTCCTCTTATTGTCTGGGATTTAGAAAAATATTTAAATGTCCTTTAATACCTTATTACATAATACTTCTCTAATAAAAACTGCAGCTTCCAGTGGAAACAATTTTGACAGTATCAATTAGCCTCAGCATAAAGAAATTATCTGTTGTCAATTTTTTCAGTTGTGAAAATCAGCTTGCAACCTCATCTCACTTCCCCTGCTGGCTCTTCTCTCACTTTTCATAATGTTCACTGTTCAAGATGATTTGTTAAATACTATGTTTTACTTTATTTAGCATGATACCAAAAATGGATGTCCTGGTACATACCAATGACTTTCAGTTACTATCACCAATTTGGGACATTGCTTCCACTATGAGAAGGGTAGATGAGAAGAATGAAAGGATGCCTCCAGACTTTTTCCTTCTACTATACAGGAAGCCTTCAAGCAAAATTCATTTCAATTAATATTTTACATAAAATAAAGACTATTTGAAGAAAAATAACTAAAACAAATTAAAATCATACCTCCAACAACAGGAAGAACATGTCAATTAATCTGGTATTTTTTTCATTAATTTCAACATTCAACTTAAAGCAAAAGCAACACAAAGAGATTTAAAAGAGAAAAAAAAAAACAGAAGCAATTTCATTAATCACCAGTAGGATCTTACTACAGTTAGGATCAATTTTTTTTTAATTTATTTTTGTTATTGGAGTATAATTGCTTTACAATGTTGTGTTAGTTTCTGCTGTATGATGAAGCGAATCAGCTATATGTATACATATATCCCCTCCCTCTTGGACCTCCCTCATCCCCATCCTCCCCATCCACCCCGATCTAGGTCATCACAGAGAACTGAGCTGAGTTTAGGATCAATTTTGAATGCTTTGAATTTATATTCTGTTTAAAGAATAGTAACAGAAAAATATGGATTATTATAGATTAATAACTTGAACATTTTTCCTACTTAGGTTCTCCTAAAATGTCCTTACTACATGAAAACATAAAGTAAACAGAGGAAAAATAACTTTAAAAGGCTTGCTAGAATATTAAAATTCAGTAAATTGAAATATAAGAATTTTAAAGCCACTTTTTTTAACCTAGCTCAAAATAATCTCTTGAAAAAGGCAAGATGTGTCTACAACTTGTTATTCCCTAGGTTCAAGAAACATGACTGATCATTTGACAAGTTTAGAAGAAATGTAGCTATTATCATAAGCCCCAAACATGCAGACACACAACCTATGCTTCCAAAATGTCATAGGATGTCAAAGGTCTAAGCAGCAAGTAGGAGACAAAAAGAGTTTTCCCTTTTGTTCTGCAGTGACCACATGACTCAAGCTAGCTACTTTGCTTCTTGGAATTTGTGACTTCCTTATCTGTAGAAACAGGCATTGGGCTAGATAATGTCTAGGTTCTTTCCAGATCAAAAAAATTTTAAGCTCTAATTCTACGCATTCTCTCCACACATATACAACCTGAAAATATCATATTTTTATAATATATGAAAGCTACAAAAAAAAAACTGCAATTTTCTTCCACTAAAATTTTGAAAAAGGAAAAAAAAAATTCCATTTTAACATAATTATTTCACTTCTCAAATATTATTATCATCCTTCATTATTCATTAGCATTTTTAAACCATGCTTTTCTTTTCTCTAGCCTCATGACTAGAAAAATTTTGTCTTTCCTAACCGCTGAATCAGCAAGGAATCATGAGATGAACTAAAAGCAGAAAAACATCTGAGATACCATGATAATTAGTTTTGTTTTCCAAAAAAAGTAACTGAAGGCAGAAATTCCAATTTCCCAAAATATTATATTTCAATGTAAAAGATAGCTCACCGATCAAATCAGTAAGAAAAACTAATATTCACTTAGTACTATTTACAGAGCACTTTCACATCCATGATATTACCAAAACTTCATGACTCTATGAGGAAGTATTGCAGCCATCCCCACTCTATAGGTAAGGAAAGTGAGACTCCCAAAGTCATAAGGCTAGAAAGCACCAGATTCATGACTCAACCTCCTGACCTTTTCCTCTGAATCTCTTGCTCTCTCTGTGACATTCCACCAGTTCATAAATCTTTGTTTCAAATAAAGCACACTTTCACCTAATTTAAAGTCAATGGTTGTTCCTAAACACCTTAAACAATTACTTGGGAACAAATATTTAAAACATATATGACAGAAAAGGGTTGATTTCATATCTTAATATATTTTGTGTCTTTACAAATTTAAAAAAAAGAAGACCAACAACTCAATAGAAAATTAGAAGAGAAAGATAATCAAAGAGTTTACAAAGAATTCAATGCAAATAACTTTGAAATACTTGAAATAAAAAGACAATCTCAGTCAATTAAATAACTGCAAGTAAAATGAACTTCATTTTCTCACTATCTTATTAACCAAACTTTAAAAATTGGTCATGTGCCAAATCAACTGTGGTTCAGGGAAAAAGTCACTCTCTTACACCATCATGAATAATGCAATGGTTAAAGCGTTCTTGAAGGGCAATTTTACATATGTAGCAGAACTGAAAACGTATAGGCTTGACACAGCAATTCCACTACTAGAAATTTATTATTTATTTATGTAGGCAAAGGAAAAAAACGCTTATCATGTAAAGGATGTTCCTGGGAGCATCAGCTATTACAGCAAAATACTGAAGATGATGCAAATGTCCACCCATCTGAAATAATATAAACTTTGTGTAACTCATAAAACAGAACACAACAGTCCAATGAAAACACTACATTTTTTTTAAAAAGCAGAATAGTACTGTATACTCCTCATTGGTGTGTGGAAAAAAAGAATGCATATCCTAAAGCCTGAGCTAGCACTCTGTGCTAGAATATTAAAATATTTCTGGAAAGATACCCAAGAAATTCCCCTACAGAGAAGGGAACTGAGGACTCAGGAGTCTGGTTAGGGAGGAGGACTTACATTTCAGTTATTTTAAAAGTTAACACTATTTGAAAAGCTTAATGTTTTGCATGCTTATTTATGGGCTGCAGACAGCTCCCATGCTTATACTCAGCTTGGGTGATGTAACAATTCAATTAGATAAAATAATATATGTTAAAGCATCTTGCAAACTGAAGAGAATATGCAAATATACAGTTTAGGAAGACTTTTTATTGCCTTAGCACCTACTGCTTCAAGCTAAACTATGTTTACTGGTAAGCACAATTCCTCAATAGACACTTCATGATGAATTGAAGAATTCTCTATTAAAATGCAAATATCCACCCAAGAGCCAATACCTTTAAGCAGTGCTTCTCCAGCCTTTCCACTAAATTGTCCCTAATGTCAAAGATACTGAGCTCCATCCCTAAGAAACCTAGAAGGTCCTCAAACTTTATCTCCAAACCTTTTTGGTAGAAAAATATTTTTCTCACAATCCTTCTAATAAAATTGACATTCCAGGAAGATGAACTAGGTTAACCCTGAGGCCTTGCCCAAGGAACTGGGATATATCCATTCAAGAAATCTGACTTTAAAGTATATATGTTAACATCTTAGCAGAGGAGACCTTAAATATGGGATGAAGAGCATGGAATAAAAAATGAGGAGGAAGAAAAAACTGGGACCAAACAGTTGGTGATTTATTCCTCAGAATCACCATTCTTTCAACAAGAAAGACTGCAGCTACAGTCCCTTGCCCTCATAAAGCTAAAGTTCTTAGTTCTAATAGATACTGGAAATGTTGCCCTTCAAAGAGGTTTTAACCAATGCCTTCTATACGCAAAGTGCATGAGAGTGCTACTTCCCCCACACCATAGTCAATGCTGCACATGACCAAATTTTTTTTCTAGCTGGGTGGAGGTATATGTCAAGCACTGAATCAAATATAATTAGATAATGGGACAGAGGACAACTTAGATAGGAGGTTAAGAAAGAACTATTTTAGCTAGGTGGTCAGTAAAGGCATACCTGAGGAAGGGATATTTGAGCTGAGACCCAGCGCAAATACTGGATTAGCCATACAAAAATGGGGACTAATGCTCCAAGACAAAGGTGTGAGGTCGTGTTACCGGACTCAATGGGTCAGTTGCTGGAGGTACATAGCCAATGAACATGCCAAGCACTTTCAATCAAAGTGGAAGCATTTATTCCTTGTGACAAGTAAAGAGACAAAGAGACAGCTTTCAAAGCACTGACTCCCTGAACAGCAAGAGCAAGGAAGTTTTAAGCTAAGGTGCATGCATTTTCATGAAAGAGTGGGAGTAATCTCCCATGTAGAGGTGGAGTTCTAGGTGTGTTTGTGTAGTGTGACAACAAGCTCAAACATACATTGTGTGTTTTAAAATGGCAGCAATCCCTGTCCTTGGGGTGGAGACTTCAGCATTAAAATGAGGCAAAGGTCATTCTGGGTTGACAAAATCCAGCTAAAAGACTACATTTCCCAGCCTCTTCCTACTGCTAAATGAGGTTATAGAACTAAATTCTGGCCAATAAGAAATAAGTGAAAGTGTTTACAGGACTTCTATAACAGCTGAAAGAGAGCTAACTCAACTGGGAGTGGTACCTTTTTTGCTTTACATACAATCTTCCTTCATACTGCTTGTAATGAGGAAGATGGCTGGAGCTACAGCAGTCTTCTAAGTCATGAGGTAACCTTCAGAATGGAACTCACATGTTGAGCATGGTTGATGAAAGAATTTAAATGGAGCCTAAACTGCTGGTGATTTCAGGGAGCAGACACGCCAGTGCTGGACTGCCTATCTCTGGGCTTCTTTTAAGTGGAATAAATTCCTGTGTATTTACAGTTATTTTGAGTTTTCTGATCATGCAGTTACACAAAATCCTGACTGATGAATCGTGGTGTAAAGATAGACATGATATCACAGAAAAACAAATATCATATGATATCACTTATATGTGGAATCTAAAAAAAAAGGGTGCAAATGAACTTATTTACAAAACAGAAGTAGAGTCACAGATGTAGAAGAAACTATGGATACTATAGGATAAGGGGGGAGAGGGATAAATTTGGAGATTGGGACTGACACATACACACTCCTATATATAAAACAGATAACTAATAAGAACCTGCTGTATAGCACAGGGGACTCTACTCAATACTCTGTAATAGTCCATATGGAAAAAGAATCTTAAAAAAAGAAAAGTGGATATATGTATATGTATAACTGATACACTTTGCTGTACATCTGAAACTAATACAACATTTTAAATCAACTATACTCCAATAAAACTTTTTTTAAAAGGTAGACATGATATGCCTGTTAAATATCCAAGTTAGTAGAGTCACCATTTTACAGATGAGAAAACTGAAAGAGAAGTTACTTGCCCAGTCAGTTTGAGATAGAGACAAGATTTAAACCAAAGGCAGTCTGACTTCTAAGTTCATGTTTTTATACTATACCATCCCATATTAAAAAAGAAAAGCAGAAGGAAGGCACCAGAAACAAATGTTTCCAATAGCACAATCATGTCTAAGACCAGTGTTGTACATGGTACCCCCAAATACCCTACTCAGTCTGATATAAGGAAGAATCATCTTCTATATAAAAGTGTTACTATTTATATGTATGTAAATGTCAGTATTATATCATGCTTGCTTTACCCTTTTTTAAAGCAATATGTCTTTTTTTAATTTTTATTTTATATTGGAGTATAGTTGATTAAAAATGTTGTGTTAGTTTCAGGTGTACAGCAAAAGTGATGCAGTTATACATATACATGTATCTATTCTTTTTCAAATTCTTTTCCCATTTGGGTTATTACAGAATATTGAGCAGCGTTCCCTGTGCTATACAGTAGGCCACTGTTGATTATCTGTTTTAAATATAGTAGTCTATACATGTCAGCCCAAACTCCCAATCTATCCCTCCCTCCCACACATCCCCCCTGGTAACCTTAAATTCATTCTCTTTCTGTTTTGTAAATAAGTTCATTTGTATCACTTTTTTTTTAGATTCCACATATAAGCAATGTCATATGATACTTATCTTTGTGTGCCTGACTTACTTCACTTAGTATGATTAATCTCCAGGTCTATCCATGTTAATGCAAATGACATTATTTCATTCTTTTTAATGGCTGAGTAATATTCCATTGATATATACCACATCTTCTTTATCCATTCATCTGTGGATGGACACGTCTTGGCTATTGTTAGCAGTGCTGCAATGAACACTGAGGTGCATGTATCCTTTCGAACCATGTTTTTCTCTGGATATATGCCCAGGAGTGGGACTGCTGGATTGCATGGTAGCTCTATTTTTAGTTTTTTAAGGAACCTCCATACTGTTCGCCATAGTGGCTTTACCAATTTTACATTCCCACAAACAGCGTAGAAGAGTTCCTTTTTCTCCACACCCTCTCCAGCGTTTATTGTTTATAGATATTTTAATGATGGTCATTCTGACTGGTGTGAGGTGATACCTCACTGTAGTTTTGATTTGCATTTCTCTAATAATGAGTGATGTTGAGCATCTTTTCATGTTAAAGGCAATATATTTTTAACTATAGTCACCAGACCCATTCAGCCCTTGATTTATTTCTATTGTATTAAAATGCTACTTTACACTTGAAACTAATATAATATTGTAAATCAACTACACTTCAATAAATTAATTAATTAATTGTTACTGTATTAATGCACTCTTGTAATTGAACATACGCTGAACTTCATCCTGAATTTCTCTTACCATACTAAGGTAATTCCGGATTCCAATATGTACTCCAACACTGAGAAAGGACCTTCCCTTACGTGACCCATTAATTATGCCCCTTGTAGGATAATAATAAGCTCTCCACAGCTCCCAACACCAACAGGTCTGACTAGCAGTTCATCTTGACCACAGTTTTATGGTTTATTGATGATTATCTCATGAAGCAGAGAGAGACAAATGCATTGTACAATAAAAGCATTAGGCATCTATTGCTCCTTCCTCAATCTACTAGTTCCGCCCTATAAAAGAGAAAAAAGTCAGATTACTGAAGCAAGCCTTGTTTCTTATAAGATCAAGTAAACAACCGGCTTAAACCTTAGGTATTCCTAAGTAGTCAAAAGGGAAGGATTTTTTTTCTTTTTTCACTGAAGTGTAACACACGCATTGTGAGGTTATACCGACCTTAAGTGGTCAGCATCATGAAATTTTAAAAAGTGAGCACACCTGTGTGGCCACCTCCCAGATCAGGTTACAGAACATTTTCAGCACCTAGAACCCTCCCTCATACCTCTTCAGTCACCACCCTTCCCTCCGTAAAGTTAACTACTATCCTAACTTCCAATTCACAGATTCATTTGCCTGGTTTTAAACCTGGTGTAAATGGAACCACACAATGTTCACTTAACATTATGTCTGTAAGAATCATCCATATTCTTCTAGGTAGCCGTAGTTCATTCTTTTTAATTACTGCTTAATAGGCCATTTATCCATCCTGTTAACAGACATTTGAATGATTTGCAGTTTTAGGTATTATAAATAATGCTGCTATGAACATTCTTGTCCAAGTCTTTCAGTGTATACTAAGGGAGATTTCTCACTTTGAATTTTTTATTCTTGTTTTACTATTTTATGCATAGTTTTATACAAACTACATTGCCTATACATTTGGGACTAATACCTCCAAAGCAAGCACATACTTTGGCTAAAATGTATTCTGCATAATTCAATGCTCTGAGCAAACTCCTCTGAAGACTTGAGCACTGTCAGAAAAATAATGAAATGAAAAGAAAGGGGGGGAACAGGCTGTTTAAGAGGAGACAAAGAAAGCTTAGGAAACAGGTAACAGAAAATATAAAATAAAGAGAGGTAGCTGAGTCCTTCCTATGAATTTTCAAGTTCTCAGTAAATTAGAAACTCATAGTTTGCAAAGCCTTTCGGTTGTGCCATCTACCACCACTAAGATAGTTCCTCAAGATGCATGCATAAAGTTGGATGGCTTTTTGCTAATCTGTGGCATGTACCTTAACTTACTGGTGCATGCTGGGCTCCCTAGTGATGGGGTGATTACATATAATAGGTAAAGACACTCTTTAATTGTCCAATCACATAAGGATTCCCATAGCTGGAAGCCTTGGCTTCTCCTCCTCCTCCACTCCGAGAAACTAAAGCTTATCAAATTTTATTAAATGTTTAAAATACGTATAATTTTGGGTGTGTGTTGGAGCACCTTTCCCAGCTCACACTCATTCACTGATTCAGAATTTATCTTCTTATTACCTAATATGTACAAGGTTCTATGTTAGATGCCTGAGAGGCAAAAAAAAAAAAAAAAGAAGAAGAACCATGTAAATATAAAATATTTACAGATTAAATGACTTATCTAAGATTTACTTCTAAATAAAGGAGGGTAAGAAAATGGGGCATGAGACAGGATTAGCCATGTGTTCATGGATTAATGGTTAGAGCTGGGTAACGAACTCTAGGGGTTTCACTAAGCTGATCTGTCTGCTTTACGTGTGTTCAAAATTCTCTATAATAAGTTTAAAAACACACACACACAAAATTAGTCTGTATGCTCCTCTGATCCCCAGGAGCATACACACTAATAGAAAAACTAATATATGTACTCAAATAGCCAACTGGAATTTAAAGGGGCCACAGCAGTTAAGAATCCCAACCCTGGCATTTTAAAACCAAGACAATGCCTAGAAAGGAGTGACTCTGAGGCCTAGAGGTTAAGTGACTTGCCAAGGTCACACGGTTGGTAATAAAGGTAACACAGCAAACTAGGTCTCTCTCTGTCTCTCTCACTCGCTCTCTCTCTCACACACACACACACAGAGGCACTGCTCTTTCTTCCAATCAGACTGCTGCATTGCAGAGTGGTGTTTGGCAAAGCCATGAAGCTAGTCTGAACTAGATGCACAAGAATTCAGACAAAAGACACCACTTGGAACCCCAAATCTTGAGCTCTTTCACAAATTGTGCTCTGCCCACAAAACTAAGAGGGCTGTCCTACTTATAAAAGAGAGAAAATCTGATTAGTGAGGCAAGAACTTTATGTTTATTTGCATGAGTGTTGCATTAACCTCTGTCTCTCCCAGAGTCACACAGTTTCCTCACAGGGTGCTGAGACCTACACACCTGAGCAACAGAAACCCTAGTGGCTGATCACCCATCATTTGTCAGTCAGGCAAGGTCCAGTGAACATTTATAGTACACCAGGAAACGTATTAGGAGTTGGAGACACTGCAGAGATTATCACAGTCCCTGCCCTCAGGGAGCTCCCAGATTGACAGAGAATTACTAATCAAATAGTTCTGAAGGAGGATCACAGGGTACTTCAAACTAAATTCCCTATTATGGCTCTAGATTCAGATTGACTTCGCTTTAAAAGGTATACTTCTGCACATTTAGACATTTTCAGATGTGCAAAGCTTTAAAGAAATATATCAGCATAAATAAGTAAACCAGATATAGTCTAACCATTTAAATCATCAGGCACTAATAAGGTAAAGGCAGCTGCCTATAAGAAGACAAAAACTGTCAGGCCCTAGTAAATGTTTCCTTTTGACCACGATATGTAAAATTTGAATATTTTCCCAAGTGATGTTCCCGTAAGGGAGGGATATGAATGACTTTCAAGGAGATTTAAGCTCCTTAAGGACAAAGTCCATGTTTTAGTCCTTCCAGGACAAACTAGCACAGAGTATAAATGTACTTAATATGTCATGAATGAAGGAACAAAGCAAGACCAAACTGCGTAAATGTTCCACTTTCCTTCCATACATAAATTTTTTCATCCTAAACCCTAGATATGCTAGATAAAATCTTAAGCAGGCACATTCTTACCTCTAGTTCTTTTAGAGTAGATTGCCTTTCCCATAATAGACTAGGAAAAGAATTCAATTTTTTTCTTGTGTTTTCCATTGTATATTAGAATATCTGAAGACAAGTAAAAATAATATGACTTTAAAAGTGGAAAAACAATAAAAAAATTTTCAACTTTCTTAAGGTATCTTGTTTTTACTTTTCACATAAAAATAGGTGTCTCCTCTGATCAGTCTCAAAAATCACAGAAGTAATATAATCTGTACTCAGAACATTCAAACATATTTCCAAAAATTTCACTGTTGGGGGAAATTTAGCAAGTTAAAGTGGCTTTCTCAAAGTCCCTTGGCAGCCTCTAAGAGGAAAAAAAAAAAAGGAAAAAACCGAAGAAACCTAATTATATAATCATTAGATCACTTCTCTGTTCATAAATAAGCATTGCCAAAACATTCATAATTCTGTGGAGCTTTTATTCTTAAAGTTAGACAAGAATTTTCTCACTCATTATAAAACATTTACCCATTCCCACATTCAAATCCCTTGTGGTTTTGTGCTAATATGCTTCCATTGCATTGCTAATCTAGCAGTATATGAAAACTAAATTGTTTTGAAGGAAATATAATTGCTCCAAATTACCACACTTGAAAAGTTTTTATTTTTTCTTTTAAAAGTTAGATAAGAATTACCTTCACATTCATAACATTACTAAACACCTCATGTTTCAGCCCCTCTATCTTAATTAAACTGCAGAATTTACTGGGATTAGAAGTGGTTTGCATAGACCTTAGATAACAAGATAAGACTAGCCCTCCAACAAGCTGAGTGAGTGTTCTGGCAAGATTTCTCTGTTTTTACTAGGAAGGGTAATTTGGAAGAACTGGAAAGAAAGGCTGCCTAAATTTGTCTCTCTCTCCATCCCGATCAAAGTAATTGAAAATTTAGAAATTAGAAAGTTGCAGCCTCATGAATTAAAGAGACAATCCAAAATCTATTAAATTTTCCTCAGGATTTGCCCATTATACTTCAAAGCATAGAGTATAATGTCCTGGGAGTCTACATGTTTCAATGTCTATTAAATGAATCAACTGTTTTTCTTACACACACACACACAATTTCAGGATTAAATTCCAAAACCAGCAAGCACAATTTAGTTATAGCACCACTAAAGTTATAGCTTCAGACCAGTTTTGTTAGATAGCAACAATTGAATGTGTGTTAAGAAAGATAAGCATTTTAGTTACTTATGTTCCCTTTATCTGCACTCCCTTCCCATCCTTGACCCAGATTAGGAATAATTAGGAATTCTAAATCCTTTGAACCTGAAAATTATTAGATTTGATGGCCAGATGTCGATGTAATAATAAATAATAAGGCTCTCAAGGATCAAGAATATGGCTTGTTAATCAGAAAACTAAGATAGTCTGAAAGGCAGTCTTAAATTAGTCTCAAAGTCAGATGCCCCCAGTAATCTAGCAGGTAAATAAGTGCATAAATTCAATGGGGGAGGGGGGGCACCTGAATGAGCTGCAGAAGGAGGTTGTGGCCCAGGGGGAAGGGGACAGCTGCCCCTCAGCTCCAGCCAAGTGTTCCCCTATCTTCCGATTTCTCAAGACAAGCCAGAAATATAGATTACTATGTGAAATCTTCCTATTAAAATGTTGGCACAAAAGTTTTTAAAACATTGCATGGGCCAAATAAAACATGTCTGTGGGCAGATTCAGCCAGCTGGCTGCCAGTATGAGATCTCAGGGAAACTATGGAGAAAGAAAGAAGTAAAATATTTCCTTGACTCTCCCTCTACCAACTTGTAATTCACAGTCTTGGAGATCACTGTGAGAGTTTAGTCAAAGGAGGATCGAAGATGCTTTGGAGACTTCAATTTGATCCTAAGGGAGACTCTAGTTTTCTACCATACTTTTTTCAGTGAATTTTATACATACAAACACACACACACACACACATTTTATTTTTCCACAGATCCAGGATTATAAATCTGAAGCACTTCCATCATGGAGTTAAGGGATAACTTGCTTGTATGCACCAAGAAAATGGAAATCCATTAAAACACATTTATATACCAAAATATAGGCTGAGCTTAATTACAGTTGCCTTTGCTCTTAACCAAAAGCAAACATGTACTTAACAGCCGCATATTGTTCTCAGGGGTATGAAGTAGCCCATTCAAAATCCAACAAGCTCATTCTCAGTGACAAGTCAAATGCTAGCTGCTACCAGATCACCCTTGTTTTATTCATCATTCATTCTATGATGCGGTACAAGCAAACTGGTAATAGGAGAAGAATAAACAGAAAAAATACCAACTTCTGAATTACACACAGCTCTGATAATGGCGAATATTATTTCTCACTATTTACAGAGCAAGGCAACATGACACAGAGGAAAATTAAAGTTTTACGTCACCATCAAGAGAATAAAGTACTCTATGCAAACATTTTAATAACATAGGCATTATTTTATTGCATTCTGAGAACTATGGGTCCTTCATCTTTGCTACCATATACATGGATGTATTTTACAGGCTTGTTATATTTTCCAACTATTTACCCACTCTTTTTAATAAAAACACACTGCTCACATTGGTTTAATCAATGATTTTTAACCCTTTTAAGAACCTGATAAAAGTAAAGGATCCAGCCTGCCCTTGAAGAAATGCTTTGATTTACCACATGTTGTACACAATTTTAAGGGGTTCAAGAAGCCCCTGAAGAAGTTCATCCAAGGGCCCTTATTATTTAAGAACTCTATAGCAAAACCACTATAATTTCATTTGGTTTCATTTGTGCTAACCTCCCAAAAACATTTTTTTCAGGATATGCTCTAAGAAATTAAGGTAGTATATTTACACACATTTCCTTTTCTGTTTACATATATTTAAATATTCTTTCATATTTGAGAAGCACAATCTTTTTTAAACCTGTAAGGCCTGAGCTGATAAATTAGACTACTATATTGGCTAAGAATAGCTTACCATTCTCTTGTTAAAATGTATGTCTTTTTTATTTCTGGACCATAAGTGCTTTTTTGGTTTCCGCTAATAGGTTGTTACAAATATTTAAGAGACTTGGAAAAAAGGCAAAGGGTGAGAATATCACTTTCAAGAGATATTTCCCTCAGCTACCATGTAAGATGGGCAAAAATTTTCCATTTCACTATTTTTTTTAAATGGTATCATCAGCTTTCAAAATCCGTAAATAAACACAGGTCCCTCAATTTTCCTCTTTTGCTGTATCACTAACACCCTGTTCTCTCCCACTTGAATTTTCAAGGTACTTGAATGGATAAAGAAGATGTGGTACATATATATGATGGAATATTACTCAGCCATAAAAAGAAATGAAATTGGGTCATTTGTAGAGATGTGGATGGACCTAGAGTCTGTCATACAGAGTGAAGTAAGTCAGAAAGAGAAAAACAAATATCATATACTAATGTATACATGTGGAATCTAGAAAAATGATACAGATGAATCTATTTGCAGGGCAGAAATAGAAAGGCAGATGTAGAGAACGGACATGTGGACACAGTGGGGGAAGGGGAGGGTGGGATAAATTGGGAGATTAGGTTTGACATAAATACACTACCATGTGTAAAATAGATAGGTAGTGGGAAACTGCTGTATAGCACAGAGAGCTCAGCTCTGTACTCTGTGATGACCTAGGTGGGTGGGATGTGGGGGGAGGGAGGTCCAAGAGGGAGGGGATATATGTATACATACAGCTGATTCACTTCACTGTACAACAGAAACTAACACAACATTAGAAAGCAATTATACTCCAATAAAAACAAACAAATAAAAAAATAAAAACAAACAAATAAATAAAAATAAAATAAAAGTACTCAGAGGGGATAGAATCCAACTCCCCTCTTGTTTGACTTCTATACATGGCTTGTTTCTAAAGTGCTGCCAAAGGACCTGTTGTTATGTTCTATGTATCTGTCGGGGAGGGAAATATATTGGAAATCCCTGTACTTTCCTCTCAATTGTGCTATGGACCTAAAACCACTCTAAAAAATTGTCTTTAAAAAAAAGTCCCTTCCAAAATCATCTCCACAAAATATTATTAAGACATTTTTTCAAGGAGCTTCCACGTCATCTCTGGAAATTCAATCTGGTGTTTCAAATTCAAAAAGATATATGTTCTGTGAGAATCTAAAGTTTCCTAAAATTGGGAGGTAGAAATATCACAAGGAAAAAAATGAAGAAAATCTAACCAGCCTATCTAGTTCTAAATACGACCATATATATTTAAGATTAGATTAAGGCATCCCTTCCTTCAGAAGACCTCCCAAATATTCCTGTCATATGAAGCTAATTACTGGCCCCTCCTCTGTGGTCCCACAAAGTCCTGTGCAAACCTTCAGGACTTTGTATTATAGTCGTATTTCTGAATCTATTTCCCCCCAAAAGGGGCACAATACCCAGTGCTCAGAAACCTTTTTGCATCCATGAGTACCGTCTCCACCCCTGCAATGTGCTTATCCATAGTTCTTAGATACCAATGTAAATTTAATCTACAAAAATATTTTTACAGTTAGAGTCTCTTTGGGCTCATGGAAGTCTTTTTTTCCCTGAGAGTCAAGGTATTTTCAAATTCTAAGATATCTTTGACTGTAGCAGAGCTCTTTAATCAGACAGCACAGAGGAATGTCAAAAGAACTGCATTCCAAGTCCAGGCTCAGCCAAACGTTTACCTCCCTGTGTCTATTTTCCTTATCTGAACAATAGAGACAGCAATACCAGCCTGTCTCACACATCTGCTGTGCACAAGAACTAATAAAATTTATCAGCCACCTAGGAAATATTTAGATAACTTGGAAATTTTTCACAATAGAGAAAAAAAAATGATAGCAATTCTACCTTTTATTTAACCACAATGCCTTCTTGGAAACCATGAATGAATGACAGGAAAGCAGATAGCATCTCCCAAGGAAATGATATAAAGATTGACTGTCATGTGGCCAGCAAAGAGCAGATATCAAATAAATAAGACTTCTTTAGTAATTGTTAACATTTCCACATTGAACTATATTATACATGCAGCAGAGTACACAAAATGTAAATGAAGGTCAGTGAATTATCTTTAAAAGTGAATAAACCTATATAACTACCACCCAGGTGAACAAATAGATCATTTTGATATTCTCTCTGCCTTTCCAATCACTAACCCCTTCCGCCTCCCCAAAAGTAACAAGTATCCTGACACTAACTATCCTGATCATCCCAACTACAGTTTACTTTTACCTATTGTTGAACTTCATATAAACACAACCACACAGTACATGTACTAGTTGTGTCTGGCTTCTTTCAGACAACAGTATGCTTGTGAGATTTATTCCTGTGGTTGTGCATGGCTGTAGCTCACTCATTCATTGCTATGTAGTGTTCCATATAATAATGTAAACCATTATTTATCTATTCTACTTTTAAAGGACATTTTGGTTATTTTGACTATTACGAATTTAAACTAATAAAATTATGCTCCAAACCCTAAAACAGGCACAAGTATACTATATATTTTCAATATATAAGAAACATCAGTGTATCATGCAAATTGTATCTCAACACAAAATTATGCTACATAATATAAAAATATAATTATTGAGTCATAAACAATCTAAATCTAAAACAGCTATGTAAGAAAACTTTAATTTTTAACCTGAATTTTTTTGCAGTTTAAAATTTCAGATGAGGCTTTTTTTTTTTTTTTTTTACTTTTTTTAATGGTTTGTAGGACCTCAGGCCTCTTTTGAAAAAATCTCTCAAGGTTATTCTAAACAGATAATTTCATTTTCTGTTAATATGTTTTCCTATAATAAACAGTAATTTAAAAAAATCATTTCATTGTAAAAATCAAGTTTTAACAATGATTATCTCTGGGTGGAGAAATTATTAATTACTTTAGTTTCTTCTTTTTGCTTATCTACATATTCAAAAATTTTTTAAATTATAACTATTATAAAGGTACTTTTTTCTTTAATGAAACCATTTCATCATCAAATTATAATATTCAAAAATAATCTACTTTCCTTTCCCCACTGAATAAAGGTAAGTGTTTGGACAAACTATCAAATAAGTGGCTTATCAATTTGTTTTCATCTTTGAAAGGGATAAAAAAAAATTATATCTAAAATTTCATAAATTTCTTGAAATTACGCTTACATTTTGGTTAAAGAACCATTCTAGAAATAGTGATAGCATTGTGTTACGTCACCCCTAGCAAATACAAAAATTGTTTCCTCGAAGAAGAATATGTTAGCACTTAACAATTGAATGTGAAGATGAAATGAACTACACTGGGAGATCAACAGGAAATAAACAAATGACTAAAGAACTAGAAATGCTGAGCCATTGAACTTCAAAGTTTTGTTTTTCAAAGGGAAATCAACTCGATGATGGGTGATGCCCTAGAGGGCCAGGACAGGGAGGGTGGGAGGGAGTCACGGCAGGGAGTCGTGGGAGGGAGGGGATATGAGGATATATGTATAAATACAGCTGATTCAGTATGGTGTACCTCAAAAACTGGTACAAGAGTGTAAAGCAAATATATTCCAATAAAGAGCTTAAAAAAAAAAAAAGGTTTGTTTTTATTTTCTCAAACTAGAGAAGTCTTTTCCTGAATGTTTTGTATCACAATTTAAGCCCTAATTGTGGTGTGCTAAGAACCTAGCAAAGATTGAGACACCAATTTCAGGTCTTTTACTTATTGTTTCTGTTTGTTTGTTTTTTAAGACTTTCCTGTTCAAGGAAGATGGTCTCATACAGTGGCAAGACACAGATGTAGTGAAGGCCAACCACCTGAATCTGAATGGTCTATTTCCCCTCATTCCTTCCCCTGGTTGTGTGACACTGTGAACCATATGGATGTATGAGCTGTGACTCACCAGTCCCAGGGATAGCCACAAATAAGGGTTCCATTACTTGCATATTCATAAAACTCACAGCCAGATGGATGAGGGTAGCAGAGCCCACATGCTTGCTACTTTGCAGAGGCCAATTATAGCCTGGTTTTGGGAAGCAACAGCCCAGAAGAGCCTCTCCAAGCCTCTCTGCCACAAAGTTCAGGAACCTGACCATCACACCTCAATGGCACCGTCTTGCTGAAGGGTCCATGCTGTCCCTCCACTGGCCACAGGCACTGGACTTGACACTGACTATGTGGTCTAGGCAGCCACCAGAGAGAAAAAAGGCACTCTGTGTCTATAGGCTCCCACCTAGAGGTTAAGATGCTGAGGCTTTTTACACCCACCCCAAAGGACATGTGTTTATGATGTGTGTTTAAATAGGAAGATTTTTTTGAATGATTTTGTAGTGGATAATTTTTATTGAATAAAGTATAAACTTCCCGTTGAGTAATTCTATAACAAAAATTAGTAATTTGGAAATGCTCCCTCTGGTGTTCTGTTAAAGCCAATGGAGTGACTCTAACATGGTGCATGGCAGAAATTTTGAACAAGTTACTTAATCTCTCTGTGCTTCAGTTTTCTCGTCAGAAAAAAATGGGGTAACAGTGATAGCTCTCACCATACATGTTGAGTCAATGAGATCGTGTATGTGAAACACATTAGAATGGTGCTAACATCTGTTAAAAGCCTAATCAATGTTCATTGCTATCAAATAATTGTATTTCAGCCTATTATATTGTAGTCATTGGCTTCTTTTCTATCATGAGAACGCATTGTTTTTCAAGTCCATCTTATATACACTTTAAGCAAAACAATAGACAAAGCAGAGTTTAGACAACAGCAACAATAACAAAATAATAATTATTATAATAACAGTAATCATAAAAGTACCTAACACTTACTGAGACGTTATTATGTGCCGAGCACTTTATAAGGATCCCCTCGTCTAATCCTGTCAATCATCCTATGAGATAGGTATCATCATCGTTACCACAATCACCGTCATTTTTCAAATGGGAAAACTGAAACTTAGAGAAGTTGAGTAAGTTGGCCAAGGTCACAAGCTAGTAAATGGTAGAGCTGGAATACAAATCTGGGTCAGCAGCATAGCCCTTAACCATTAGGATATGATGCTTCTCAGCAAGGTGCACCAAGCATATGTTTGGTATAAACTTCTGGTTGGCATTGATGTCTACCAACAGTTTAAGGAGGTAAAACAGAGAGGGAAAGGGAGAAGGAGGAGGAGGGGAAGTAGGAGAGACAGAGGGAGGAAGAGGGAGCGAGGGAGGGGGGGAGGGGGAGAGAGAGGTTGAGAATATAAATGAAGGGGGAGGGAGGAAGCAGGCAGACAAAGAGATTCAAAATCCTAAATGCCTTCCAGACTTAGTATAAAGGAATCAAATAGATAGATGATTGGTATTGTGCTGATTTTGCTATATTTAACTCAAAGGACTTCCTCTACTTACATGGAGCAGGAACTTTGCCACCTAAAACTAAATGAAGGTCACTGAAGGACCTGATGAACTAAGCAGAAAGCTCTTGGATTAAGCCAAGGGAAAAAAAACCTGGCAAACTGTTTCAGGTCAACTGACTTTTTTTTTTTGTTTTAGGTCTTCCTGCATTGCAAATATTAGTCAAAGACTTGCTCACAAAATCTTTTTAACCCAGACTGGAATTTAGTATCAATAGCAATAAAGCTGTGGTACAGCTGAGCAAACTAGAAGTCAAAGGAGCTAAGCTAGCTTCTCACCTACTGAAGGCAAGTCACTTGGAAAGATCACAGAGTTGATTGGCTAAAGAGCTTCTCAGGGCCTTTGTGGGGTGGTGGGTGATGTGATACAGAAGGGAAAGCACAGATTTCCTTGTCAGACACATCTGCACGGCAGTCCCAGTTGTCTTATCAGCTGAGTGGTTACAAACAGACTGATCAGAAATGCGTGCAGAGCACTGGGGGAAGGGGCCACTAAAGAGATAACTTAACTTGATTTAGGTTGTAGATGTTGTTGTTTTCGTTTTGTGTTGGTTTGTGGGGAGTATTGGGGGGAGGGGGTGTTCAAAGAAGTTTCCTGGGGAGGTTATGCCTGAGATGAACCAAGTGTTTGGAGACTGCATAACAAAGTGTTCTGATGTGGCTATCCCAGAGAACTGGGTTCAAATCCCCACCACTTACTATGTGACACTGGCAATCTCTTAGCCCTTTAAAATAAGACCAGAATATCTTTCTCAGAGTATTGTAAATATTAAATGAAATCACATACATTAAAGCATTTAACACAGTGCTCAATAATTGGCAGCTACTATTATAAAAAATTCTAACAATGATTTGTTTTTTTCAAGTGTTTACTGTACAAAAGAATCCTTCCTGGGCAGCCCCAGACACTGACACATCAGTATTTTGCAAAATGCACTGGTCCTAAGACCATCTGTGTCAGAATCACTAGGGAAATTTGTTTAAAAGCAGGTCCCTAGACACCACCTGTGGGTTGAATAATGACCCCCAAAGATAAGTCTGCCCAGAATCTGCGAATGTGAACTTAATTGGGAAAAGGGGTTTTGCATATGTAATAAATTAAGAATCTCACAATGAGATCATCTAGGATTAAGATGGGGGTGGATAAATCCAATGACTACTGTCCTTAGAAGAGAAGGGCAGGAGACACACAGAGGAGAAAGGGATGTGAAGATGGGGGCAGGGATGGGAATGATGTATCTACCAGCCAAGGCACACCAAGGATTGCCAGCAGCCACCAGAAGCTAAGAGAGAGGCATAGAGTGGATTCTCCCTCAGAGTCTCCAGAAGGAACTAACTCTGCTGACACCTTGATGTCAGCCTCCAAAACTGTGAGAGAATAAATTTCTGTTTCAAGCCACCAGGTTTGTGGTAATATGTTATGGCAGCCCTAAGAAACTCACACACTACCCTCAGGAGATGCAGGTTGGTGTCTGGGAACACACACTTTACCAAGCACCTCAGGTGATTCTGGTGCCCATGAACACCTGGGAACCTCTGCCCTATCCTATTCCCACTGGCCTGAAAGGCCACACTGCCCCTCTTCTAGTGACTCTCATTCTGAGGATGAGTCCAAGAGACATATGAAGCAATGGGGAAGACCAGGGACGACGTCTCAGCCTCAGCACGGGATCTGTTTGGGGTCAAGCCAGTGCATCTGCAGCTCTATAGGCCCTTCACATCCCTCAAATAACTCTCCAGGAGAAGAAGTCTAAATTAGAGTCTAGAAATTTGCAAGTGTCTCACCATTCCCACTTGAGGGTAAGTGTCAAGCCTCTTTGTTTGGTGATAGGCCCAGGAAAATGCTCCCAACTCTAACACCAGCCCAAACAAAATTTTACACAAATACAGTATGTTCGCTCTTGGTAAGATTCTAATCTCTAGAAAAACAGCTCTTCAAAGACTGAATATTTGTGCCCACCCCCCAAATTCATATGTTGAAGCTCTACCCACCATTGTGATGGGCTTAGGAGATGGGACCTAATGAGATAATTAGGATAACATGAGGTCAGGAAAGTGGAGCCCTCATGAACAGGATTAGTGCCCTTACAAAAGGGACCCCAGAGAGTTCTCTTGCTCTCTATCTGCCATGTGACAGACCCGGAATCTGCTGGCACCTTGATCTTGAACTTCTCAGCCTCCAGAAATGTGAAAAATAAATTTTTGTTGTTCATAAGCCACCCAGTCTATGGTACTTTGTTATAGCAGCCCAAATGGACCAAGACACACTCTTACCCAGACTGAGCATCTGAATCCGTTACCAGATAGAGTGATTGAGAATGATAAGAATGAGGGAAGTTGACAAGGAAGGTGAGAGCTGCTTGGTCTATATTTTCTTTAATATTGTTTAAGAATCCCTGCTTTAGGAAAACTGTCATTTCCATCTACCCCACCTCAATTCCATGCCTAAGGAGAAAGGGCTCTATTAGAGCTCAAGGAAAATATGGATTTTAAAGAAACGCAATTAAGCCAAGGCACTTGGGTTTGGAGATTTGGAAAGTAAAGAGGTCCAAAGTTCTCCACCGTTTTAAGATTGACACATTTCTCTCATCCCTCCTTCCCAACAAACACGGTAACACTAGCTGAGGCTTAGAAGTACCACAGGTTTGGGAGGTGCTATCATACTTAGGAGGCCTGCACAGTGGTTCCCAAACATTCATGAGATTCTTCTGGGGACTACATTTAAAATGGACATTTCTAAGCCCTACACCAAGAGATTCTGAGTGAACAGGTCCAGGATGAGGCTCTAACTCCAGAAATACAGCATAGATAACTTGGGCCCCTAGTCCACATTTTATGCTAAAATCCAAAAACAAAGTCAACCTGGCTCATCAAGATATGACTAGATAGGGGTCTGGAGCCTGCATGTGCTTGAGTGCTCCTTGCATGGTATCCCTCTGGAATCAAACAGATTGATGGTAGTAAGTGACCAGATCAGAATTCACAACAGATCAAACACCCTAAAAAGAGGAAGACATCCCCTTAGAGATTGCTCCGATTTCTTCATGCTTTACTGATTCCAATTCTGGCACAAACCGACTGTAATTAGTTGCTGGGTTTTTTAACTCATTTTAACTAAAGTTCAGTAGAAGTATTAAACCAGTTAACCCCAGAGAGAAACAAAACAAAAACTCCATAGTGTTTCATGGCAATCCAGGCATGCTGGAATTTTTATTACCTTTCATGTTTGACAAAGTTTAGTTTCTACCATTTATGATTTCTGATAAATACCACACATGAAAAAGGTATTCTCAAAATCGTTTACTAAATCAGATAAGAAGCTAGAAAATAATGCTGTGGTTTTGTTTCATGCAATCCCTGAATTATGTAAGAAGTCTCACCATGAAACTTACTATTACAGCACACCTTCTACTATAGGTTGTTGCCTCTATTTTTACATGACAGATAAAAATCAATAGTATTTAGGGCTGAGGAGGGATTAAAACGAAATACTAGAATAACATCAAAACTTCTATCAGTCACATCTGTCCCCGGTATTTTGCTCTCTGTGTCAGCGATGGTTCAACAAAGAAATTACTTTCACATAACTATCTGCTCTTTTTAATCACTGTACCACCAGTGGCAGTTGCCACAATAATCTTGAAAAGGGTTCCGATGCTTTCCTGGCTGCCCTTCTTCACACAATTCCCTCACCACAAACATTCAAAACAGAAGTGTATGACTGCGATTCAAACAACAACAGGCCTAAAGCCAGAAACATTACTATTAGAGTCACTGATCGACACAAAGAGGGAAAGTTATTTATGTAGAGACCAAAATAATCAAGATTTCTACACATCCTTTCAGGAGCAAAGAAGACAAAATGTAAATTCAGAAAAGTCACAAGAGGTTACTGTTAAGTCCCTCTAAGGAGTATATATTACTCTTAAAACAATAATTCCACTAAGTACATTATGAAATGTTCTATAGGGATGTAACTTGGTATGATAGAAACAACAGTGGCTTTTATTTTTTAATTTAATTTTTAAATGTATTTTTTATTGAGGTAACTGGTTTATAACGTTTTATAAGTTTCATGCGTACAACATTATATTTCTACTTCTGTATACACTACAACATACTCGCCACCAAAAAACTTGCTCTCCATCTGTCACCATACAGTTGATACCCTTTACCTATTCCCACCGCCCCCCCACCCCACTCCTTCCCCTCTGGTAACCACTACTCTGTTCTCTGTATCTATGTGTTTGTTTTGTTTGGTTTGATTTGGTTTGGTTATTTCTTTATTTAATATTCCACATATGAGTGAAACCATACAATATTTGTCTTTCCCCATCTGACTTATTTCACTTAGTATAATACCCTCAAAGTCCATCCATGTTATCACAAATGGCAAGATTTCATCTTTTTTATGGCTGAGTAGTAGTCTATTGTGTGTGTATGTGTGTGTGTATATACATATGTATATATATACATATCACATATTTTTCATCCATTCATCCACAACAGAGGCTTTCTAGTTCCGTCACTTACAACCTGGCTTTGAGCAAATCACTTCACTCATATAAGCCTCAGTTTTCTTATTTTTTAAATGGCAATACTAATGTCTATCTTAAAGACAGAATGTAAGGATGAGAGAGGACATTGTAAAGAGTATATTTCATTGCTTGGCAAATTAACCAACACTGAATAAACAGTTTGAAGCCTTCTAACACAATTATTATCAGTTTTCAATTAAAATGTAACTAAAATCCACTCTTCCACTAAGTTTATCTAGTTTATTTTTTTTAAATTATTATAATTATTGCCAAGAATCAGGCATTTTTATTTAATTTTTTTAATGCCATCAACACCCCTGGGTGGTTAAACTTTGAGAAGTTAATAATTTGATTCAAATCTTCCCTTCAGAAGTTAAATATTACCTAACCCAAGTCTAATCCATAGTTTAAGTATTAATAAAGTATAATTCTTTAGTGTTTTTCTCTAGTGGTTGATTCTCCTCCCCCTTCTATTGAATAGCTTGCTGCTAACCAAGAAATCACAGGTTTGATTCAGTTAAGTATCATGTGTAAAATAAAAAAGAACAGATGTTACATGGAGGTCTTCAAGGGGCTTTTTTAGTGAATACAGTACACAAGAACAGGCAGTACAGAAACACTGGGATATCTCGTAGATCATCTCAGGAGATAAATTCAGCCTCTTACCTGTTTCCTGGCAAGGTTCCACCTAGTTTACATTGCCAGATAAGCAACAGCTGATAAGAAAGATGCTGCTGTAATCAGCTCACTTGCCAGTAAATGCCTACCAATGTATTTAAATGGAAAAAATATATATGAACATTTGTTTAGCTTGAAGCAATATTTATAAGCATACGCAGAGTATGCAGTTTTTACTGGACACAAAAGGTTCACAGAATTTCCAAAAGAAATTATAATATCTAAAATTATGCCCATTTCTAATGAATAACGCAGTGGTAATGAGGTGGATAGGCTTTTCACTTATAAAAGTTCTCACCCCTTGTTTACAATTATTATTTTGTATTTTGCATATAGGATCAACCATTTGCATGTTTAAAGCATACAGTACACTCATATAGTTGTCACTGAAATGACTAACAGCAGTTAAAGAGGTATGATTCCAAACTGAGAAAAGCAATTCATGACATATAGCAATTCTCAAATTTTTTTACGAGTATTTCTGTAAGATTGGAGTGACAAAGTGAAATCTCTAAGAAACTGCTGATAAGGATATCTAGTTGGGGAAGATGGATGAGCCACACCGGAAATCCTTGAGCAGAGTAGGGAAGAGGATGGTAGTTTTCACTTAACCTGGGGATCCCAGCAAACCAGAGTCAGAATAGCAAGGTGCAGAGTGAGGTGGCCAGAGTGCTACCAGTAAAGGCTGGAAGACTTCCTGAGCATATGAAAGTTGCCATTCACAAGACCTTGAACAAAACTAACAAGAGTTGTAACAAAAGGTCAGAAGTAGGGCTTATTTCACAACTATTTGATCACTGGTCTTCAAAAATAAATAATTAGAAGCTAATCTTGCCAAGGACAACTTGAAGAGAAAATGGAATACTTGACAATTCTCTATAAACTAACAGTGACAAAGACAGGGGCCTTATGGTCCAAAAGAGACCTGTAGATGCTAAGAGTAACTGACATAACAGAATTTGCTATAGTTCCTGCTAGCACAGTGTTTAGCACATAGTAGCCCATTAACCAACAAGTATTCACTATCTATGTGTATAGCACTGGCTAAGATTTAGGAATAAAGAATAAAATGAAATCATTGCCAGTATTAGTCAGGCAAGGAAGGAAATGCAAGAGTAAAAGAAGTCTTAGAAATCCTCCTCTCTGGACCACTAGCTCTGCAGCAAATCTGAAGCAATGTTGACATAGCATAAGGAAGGCTCATAACTTTAACTTGAGTCTTACTCTCCAGGCTCAGGTCAGGGGCTTCCTCCAAGGACCAGATTTCCTGTGTTTGCTAATGCATCTCCAGTCTTGCTAGATAAAGACTTCCAAACCATTAGTGTGCACTATTGATCCTTTAGAGTCTTCTTTAGCTTTAAAAATAATGCCTTTCATGTAAAACACTTGAAAATTCCTAAATTATGATCTAGTTAATCTAGGAGGTTCTTGGGATTCATCTAGTAGGTTCTTGGAAATGTAATAAAAATAATGTATAACGTGATTTGATTTGGTTTGGATTCTCCAGAAGCAGACCCCAAGACAAGGCTTCAAGTACAAATTGTTTATTCAGGAGGTGTAGACAATTGCAGGAAAGTGGGGAAGAGAGACAAGGAAGAGAAAGCATCTAATAAAGGGTGAGCTCTCAAATCAGCTGCTAGGGTAGATGCCTGAAGCTGCATTTTGAAAATGGTCCAAAACAGTGTCAGAATTACCTCATCTGAGGGCAAGGGATCTGGGTATGGTATTTTATACACCAGCCCTAGAGAGTAATTGGATGAGATCTGCTGGGTGGGGAAGGGGGAATATGAATTCTCCAGAACTCATCTGCTGACCATGGACAAAGTAGCCTTTGAGGGGCAGCCCTCAAACACAGAGATGCAGATGCTGACAGCTGGAAGTCCATTGGAGCAGAGTGAAAGGTTCTAAGAATAAGGGTGGGGCTGACAGCATCTGCCACAACAACATTCAGGCAAATTAGCTCTTTTTCTTTGTCCACTAGAATAAGTGACAAATTAACTCAATGTGAAAGTACTAAGAAATATAACTAATTCTTAAAAAAAAAAATAATGAGAACTGAAGCTTCAACCAATGCAAATATTCAAGATATTTTTAGTGTTTAATCTAAGAAAAGCTATCATAAATTTCTGCCTAGCTATTCAATTCTGCTCATCTTAATCTATAATAAATATTTAAAATATTAAAATACTTCATTTGAAGCATGAAGTTTGATTCCATTGACATGTTTCATTTATTTTAATGTGCTAATTAGCAATTCTGTCTATATTTGGACTTTAGTTAAAATTATTTTTAAAGATTTATAATGGGTTAAACTCAAGAAGTATTCATAGATCCCATGCTTCCATTTAGAATAGCAAATGATCTGTCCAATGTATTCCCAACACTATACCAGACATTTAAAAAGGACACAAAAGAAGTATTAGACCTAGTTCCCCTACTTTCAAGGATATCACAGTCTAGCAGGTGGGAGAGTGGGGGAAGCAGGGAGAGATCACACACAAAAGTATGGATATGACAACAAGAGCAATAGGGATTCAGAGAGGAATAAGACCAGTATGGGCTACATCCATTCAAAGCAAGAGAATATGAAACTTTCACTGGGCTTTTAAGAATGGATAGAGTTTGGAAACACAAAAGAGAAAAAATATTTCAGTTAAAGGGAAAACAGCATGAACAAAGGTATCTAGGTATACTTAAGGTAATTTTTATTTCTATTTTGATTTCTTCTGTGACCCATTGGTAGCCTGTTGTTTTATCTCTACACATTTGTGAATTTTTCAGTTTTCTTCATGTAATTAATTTCTACTTTCATACCATTGTGGTCAGAATAGATATTTAATATGATTTCAGTCCTCTTAAATTTATTGACTTGTTTTGTGGCCTAACACAAAGTCTATCTTGGAAAACATTCCAGGTGCACTTGAAAAGAATGTGTATTCTATTGCTTTTGGATGAAACATTCTATATATATATCTGTTAGGTCCATCTGGTCTCACATGTCATTTAAGGTTGATGTTTTCTTATTGATTTTCTGTCGGGATGATCTAGCCATTGATGTAAGTGGGCTATTAAAGTCCTCTATTATTATTGTATTGCTATCTATTTCTCTCTTTAGGTCTGTTAATATGAGCTTTATATATTTAGGTGCTCCTATGTGAGATGCATAAATATTTACAAATGTTATATCTTCTAGTTAGATTGACCACTTTATCATTAGGTAATGCCTTGCTCTGTCTCTTATAACCATTTTTGTTTTAAAGTATATTTTGCCTGACATAAGTATAGCTACTCCAGCTTTGTTTTCATTTCCATTTAAATGGATTATCTTTTCCCATCCCTTCACTTTCAGATTGTGTATGTCCTTAGATCTAAACTGAATCTCTTGTAGGGAACATATAGACGGGTTTTGGCTTTTTTATCCATTCAGCCCTCTATGTCTTTTGATTGGAGAATTTAGCCCATTTACATTTAAAGTATTTATTGATAGGTATATGCTTACTGACATTTTGTTCATTGTTTTCTTGTTGTTTTTGTAGTTCTTCTCTGTTCCTTTCTTCTTCTTTTGCTCTCTTCCTTTGTGGTTTGATGACTTTTTTAATGGTAGGCTTACATTCCTTTCTCTTTATCTCTTGTATATTTACACAGGTTTTTGTTTTGTGGTTACCATGAGGCTTATATATAACAACTTATATTTATAACAGTCTATTTTAAGTTGATAACTTAATTTTGATCCCATTATAAAGCTCAACACTATTACTCTCCCCCTGCACATTATATACTTTTGATACCACATTTTACATATTTTTATCTTGTGTATCCATTAACTAATTATTATCATCAAGTTATTTTTACTACTTTTATCTTTCAACCTTTATATTAGGTTTATAAGTGATTAATTCACTACCTTTACTGTATATTTACCTTTTCAGTGAGATTTATTCTTTTATATGTGTTCTTGTTACTAATTAGCACCCTTTCTTTTCAGCTTAAAGAAGTCCTTTTAACATTTCTTGTAAGGCTGGTTTTGTAGTGATGAACTCCTTTAGCTTTTGCTTGTCTGGAAAACTCTTTATCTCTCCTTCACTTCTGAATGATAACTTTTCTGGGTAGAGTATTCTTGGTTGGCAGTTCTTTTCTTTCAGCACTTTGAATATATCACACTGCTCTCTTCCAGGCTGCAAAGTTTCTGCTGGAAAATCTGCTGCTAGTCTTATGGGGATTCCCTTGTATGTAACAAGTTGTTTTTCTCTTGATATTCCTTACATAGATAATTTAATAAATTTACAGCTAATAAAGGTTATATTGGTTATACATAAGGTGACTATAAGTACTGATTTGTCTAGATTACTCTTGATCTCCCATTATAATTTTCCCCTCTCCTTCACAATGTCCTGGTTTGGACAATTGATTATATGATCACCTATTTCTAAAGTAATCTATGACAATAAATGGCAATTTCATGATACCTTATGGCATAAAGCCCCTAAACTTCTTAAAGAGGCCAAATTGGCAGGAGTTAATTTGCGTCTGACTTGAATTTTACCAACAGGTAAAACAAATTAGACTATCTATTCTGGTTTTTAAAGTAACACATTAATTGTGTCCCAAAATTCTACAAATAGTATTTATGACAAGCTTCCCAAAGACATGCAACAATATCAGATCAATAGTTACAGACTATTTTTAAAAACTGATTGGGGCAAATAAAAATAAATACAGCTATCTACTTTGAGTACTTTTTAACACGATTTACAAAGTTTCCTAATGGAGAAAAGATTTTCTTTTAAGTTTATCCAATATTGCACTTTATAATAAGACCAAGCCTCTTCATCATATACAGTACCTTCCATCTGTAAAATGGGAACTACTGCTAAATAACTAGGTGGAAGGAATATTGTCATTAACAAATGCTTTGAAATAATGACCAGAAAGTGCAAATTCTTATCTGTATCTACTTAGCAGAGGTTTGAGAGCAAAATAGTTACACAAAAAATAATACCTAAAATATCCTTTGTTTATAACCATCCCTAGTTCAAGACACATTATTGAGTTTCTATTCTATTCCAGGAATATGCTCATTGCATTTGTAACAGACCTTAGCTGTATTTCACTTGCCATCATACCTTCACCTTAATTCAACAACAGCCCCCAATTGTTGTTTGGGGTCCACTCTTTCCCAACCTCAGTCAGTGGAGTTGGGATGAGGGTACCTGACCTAGCTCCAGAAGAAGAGCATGTGAGAAAGAGCATGTGAGAGGCTTGAGACAATTAATGTATTCCATCCTCCAGGTCATACCATCTGGGGAGGGACAGACACATGACTCACGCCAAACCCCACACAACTAATCAGAGCTAATCTCAGGAGCTTTTCCCAAACAATCACTTGTTTTCACTGCGCTTAAGCCCAAAAGGATATAGGGATTTAAACTACTACAGCGAAATTGTTCCCATAACAAGCCTGAGACTGACACCAATACAGATAAAAGAGACACAACTCATGGAAAGGGAAAAATTGAGTTCTGATTTCCTTTTAGGGCCCCTGCATCCAGCTGTACCTAAACATCTTCCTCCTGACTCTCCCTTTATATGAGCTGGTAATTTCCCATTTTTTAATTTTCTTTCCTTTTCCTAAAGAAACTAAAGACAACTAACAGTTTGTACTTCCTTGTCCTTTTATTTTCCATATCTCTTGTCACTCATTATTATCTCTTCAAGTCATAAAGTCAAGTTAGTATTCAAAAGAGAAACATTTATTATTGTCAACTAAAAGAATGAGTGTTTCAAACTAATTCTCCAAATGATTGTTTTCAGTTGTGATGCTGATTATTATGATCAAAGCATCACTAGGAGGACCTGATTGACTCTCATAACCATTTAACAGGATTTTAAAAGTTTTAGATGCTATCTAAATCATTAAACACAGCATGTAACTCATCTATCATTAGAATGATTGATTTAATTACTCAATAAGCAGACAATTAACTACCACGTAAAGGGGAAAATTCTAGAAGTTTGCTTTATTGACTTGTTCTAATGCCATGTATACAATTCCACTAAATTAGTAGAGTATCACAGCCATTATTAATAAACTGCTAGATATATCTTTTTTCTGTATTTTAAATTATTCACTTTTATTACAAAACCAAATTGTCTTTAGTAAATTCTCTATTTGATATAAACTCAATAAAGGTAAGAGATTTCATGCCTCATATAAAATATTTTACTAAAATACCATAAAAATTCTAAGCATTTTATGTTTATAAAGGTATGGATGGATTAAAAATTCAATCTAATTTAAATGACAGATTAAGAATTTACAGGGAGGGGAACTGGATGAAGATGATCAAAAACACAAATTTTCAGTTATAAGGTAAATGAATACCAGGGATACAAGGTACAACATGATGACTAGAGTTAACACTGCTGTGTGACATTTATGAAAGTTGTTAAGAAAGCAAATACTAAGAGTTCTCATCACCAGGAGAAAAAGAAATATATACATATAGTCCATATGAGATGATTGATGTTGAATAAACTTATTGTGGTAATCATTTCACAATATGTATAAATCGAATCACTATGCTGCACATCCTAACTTTACACAGTGCTGTGTGTCAATTATATCTCATTAAACTGGGAAGAAAAAGAATTTACAAAATCAAATATCAGACACATCAGTGGAATCCTTATTTATTTTTTTCTTCTAGGGAAGCCTCTCTTCAATTCGTGTTTATTTAATAAGAAACAAGGCAGGAAGAGGAGGAAGAGAAGAAAGCTCACATATATCAGCATCTTCTATTTCAGGCACAGAGTTTGTGGTAAATTAAAAGTGGCCACAAATTCTTTGCAGCTTCTTCTATCAAGAGTGGAGTCTATGTCTACACTTCTTAAATCTGGGTGAACTTGCAACTTGCTTTCACAAGTAGAATGCAGCACAAGTGGCACTGTAGGAGTTGTAAGCCTTGCAGCTTTCACTCTCTCCCTCTTGGAATGCTGTGCCTTGTGAACATCAGCTCTGTACTAGCCCACTGGAAGGCCCCAGGGAGGAAACACAATGCAATTCAACTCACTGTGTGACAATTGCCACACATATGAGTGAGGACATCTTAGACCATCTGGTCCCTGCCAAGCCACCAATTGACTGCTACTGTTGGAATGAACCCAGGAGAGACCAGCAGAAGAACCACCATGCTGAGCTCAAGCCAAAGTGCTTATCAACAGAATTGTGAGGAAATAGAACCGTTCTTGTTCTAAGCCATTAAATTAGGAGGGTGGATTGTTTTCAGCAATGAAGAACCTATACAGTGTTTTACATGGTTATTTCACTTCATCTTAGTAAGAATCTTATGAAGTGAACCAGGGCTTATCCAGGTTTTGTGAGACATAAAGTTTATACAATTTGGGGAGTTCTCCTTAGGAAAAAAAATAATATGCATGATAAAAAAAATTAGATAATAATACAAAATTACAAGAACATAAATATATAACACTAAATCCAAAATGTCCATGGCCACTCCAGTGCCGCGAAGTGACAGAACAGAAACAGAATGGGAAAAAAACTTGATAAAAACATATGCCATGGGAACACATGTCTGCTGTCCTTCCCAGGGGGCTTCATTAACTAAGCTTCACTAACATCACAGGAGATTCACTTCAACAGTTAACATTACTACTCCCTTTTACAAAGAGGAGCTACAACTCTGAGTAGCTGTCACTTGTCTTAAGGCACATGGATGGTGAGCTAAAGAGCCAGGACCTGAGCTCAGATTCCTTTGTTTCCAAAATATGCACTCTTAGTACTACTCTTCTGTTTTCATTTTTACCTTGTGATCTGCTTCACACCAAGTTTTATACTAACTGAAAACACCTCTACTTCAATATCCCCAAATGTATCCCCCTGAAAATGGAGTTCTCTAAAAAGAGCCCATCTAAGCATTTCTCATGTCATGAGGTATGCTCAACAGCCCTTTGAAGCAGGAACAAGAGAACCTGGCTTCCTGTTCATTTCTCTGATTAAATGAAGAAAGTGCAAACTGAGTGCCCTAAATCAGGGATCCTTTTAGCCTCCTTTTTTTAAAATTTATTTTATTGAAGTACAGTTGATTTACAATGTTGTATTAATTTCTACTGTAGAGCAAAGTTATTCAGTTATACATATATATACACATTCTTTTTTCATATTCTTTTCCATTATGCTTTATCACAGGATATTGAATATAGTTTCCTGTGCTATACAGTAGGACCTTGTTGTTCATCCATTCTCAATATAATAGTTGCATCTGCTAATTCCAAACTCCCACTCTATCCCTCCAACTCCCCTCCCCTGTGGCAACCACAAGTCTGTTCTCTATGTCTGTGAGTCTGTTTCTGTTTCATAGATAAGTTCATTTGTGTCATATTTTAGGTTCCACATATAAGTGATATCATATGGTATTTGTCTTTCTCTTTCTGACTTAGTTCACTTAGTATGATAATCTCTAGGTCCATCCATGTTGTTGCAAATGGCATTGTTTCATTTTTTTATGGCTGAGTAGTATTCCATTGTATATATGTACCATACCTTCTTTATCTATTCATCTATCAATGCACATTTAGGTTGTTTCCATGTCTTGACTATTGTAAATAGTGCTGCTATGAACATTAGGGTTTAGCCTCTTTTCTTTCAGGATCCTTTTTTTACCATATGCCAAATTCCTCATAGACAAAGTTATATAATGCCAAAAACATTGAGTACAGTGATTTTGCTCTTGCCATGGCACTTTTCTGTTTATTCCCTGGCCTGGTCTCCTTGTGCCTGGTCTGTTTACATCAAGTTCCTACAAGCACATAGCTAAATTTGCCTATGCAGAATAAGCGAAGTCAGATTTTAATAATTTCTAATGCTTCTGTGTTCAGCTATATTTATTGCTGTTCCCTCTCCTTTCAAATGACCTCCAGTAAAAAACAGGTGAATCATTACTACATGGAAACCAGATTTCTTCTTGTTTAACATTTCATAGCCTGTTAGTGTTCAAGGAATTTCTAGCTTTTCACCTCACTAAGCTGATCCAATCAGCTGATCATTTGTTTTGCAGCTCGGTTTCAAGGTTATAAGTCCTGATCAGGGGTACTGCAGTAGTTTATCCAATGTATCTATTCCTATCAGAGAACAAACTTTCTGTGCAAGGTTTAACCGTGAGTAAAAAATTAAGTTGCTGGGGAAAATACCTAAAGCTCTCTGCAGAGGTTGTACTGGTGGTGATTTAAAAGCACACCAAGCAGCCGGGGGTAGTGGAAAAAATACAAGACGGATCAGAGACCTCAACTAGCCACCTATCATCTCTGGGCCTCTATCTGAGACAGTTGGCCTGGGTGACCTTTCTGGTGCCATAGGCTATAAAATTTTATAAATCTACTGACTTTGTCCTTTATCCTTACCAAAGTGATATTTTAAAAAGTGTTCAATTCTCAATAAATATTTCTAAAAGTATGAGAATCCTTAATACTATATACAATCTTCTCAAAGTTGGACTGCTTAGAAAAAGCTTCAAACAGCCCCATTGAAATGTATCTTAACAAGTAGTTTAAACAACAGAATAATGTAGATAATAAATGCTAAGTCACAAATATTGCAAATAATGGCAAAATAGGAGTTCATTTCATCTTTATAAGTTGGTTATAGAAACTTGGCAACAAATCAGTGAAATGTCCTTTAAAGTGGTTTTCATATCCTATACATTAAATAAACCACTAGACTAGCTGTAATTCTTAAACTTCCAATTAAAATATGCTAGGTTTGAATTTTAATAAAATTTCAAATGATTCAAATAAAATACGGTCTTTGGTTGCTAGCCAAAATTCATTTTTATGTCATTTGTAAGCATGCATACATACAATAAATAAAAAATGTTTTGACAATAACATTCTGTTCAAAATAAATACTTTTCTTATTTTTCACATTCATTCCATGCCTATGTAGCTTTTGATAGACTGTCTTTGAAAAGTAACATTTATAAAACTATCACTGTAGTAACAGCAAGCCAAACAGCATAAATCCAAGAACTTAAAATGTTAAAGAAATTACTTTATTTCAACTTCCATCTCATTTTTTTCACCCAAGAGAGATCTTTAATCAGAAAAATCCACTTCCATCTCATTTAAAGGTTGTCTTTACATGGTTTACATAATCATCACAAGAGGAAGGTCAGAGATCCATCAGTGTTACTATGGCCTAAGGGCCTATGGACCTCTATGGGGTCCATGAACGCCTGCATTCATATACAAAGCATTGTGCATATGTGTATTTTCTCTAGGATCAAAACAATGAAAAGCACGACTAAACAAGCAAATCAAAATTGTCTGCTATGCTTTTAAAGGTCAATTCAGAATCATCTTAGAAAGTAAGGCTTATGCAATGGAGAGAAAATTGGTGATGACCCTTGCTTAGATACGGCTGAATTCTGTTTTAGGTCAAAAAGAGGCAGCCAAGCTAAAACAGATGCCCTTATTGAGTAATATTCTGAAACAACATATTTTGTTGTGCTCATATGGCAATTTGAACAAATGGTTGAGACACAGAGGTTAACCAGGACATTTATCTTTAAGCGATCATAAGCACAGATGTTGATAACTTAGCCACTGAATTGGGCTTTGGTTCTCCAAATCAGGACTCAGCTGAAGCACGATGGGCCATGTGAAGGAAGACTAGGACACAAAGATGAAAGATAGCCAAATGGGGAGTTTTTCAAGACAGGTGAAGGACATCAAGCGGGCAAGCCTATGTAGACAACCAGTAGAGTTAGATAAAGGTCTGGAAAACTAAGCTCTTGGCATTGGGAAAACATGGCAGCAGGTAAATTAAAACCCATCCAACCAGACTGTTCCAGAGAAGACTACAGAAGCCAAGTAGGAGCCCAGGCCCAGAATAACTGGAATACCAATCAAGGTGGAAGGTAATAATGGAGAAGTTTGGTCACAAAGAACAAGATAAAGGTCTATTATTGAACAGGATTGTTACCAGAACATAAAACAGGGCAGAACCCACATGTGGAGATTAAGTGGTTTCAGCTCCAAAAAAATAGCAGAGTGGTGGGAAAGAGGGCAAAGTTAAAATGAAGAGTGGATTTAGTTAGGATAGAAAAGAAAGGGTAAGCATCCCAGATGAAAAGAAACTAATGCCAGGTGCTAATCACAAGCACTGATGCAAGGAAAGATGTTATTCTCTTAGTACAATGCTCAGTTTATCAAAATTACTTCTGCATTTTCCTTAAACTTAATGAGTTTACTGACCTGAATAGCTATGAGTTTTATTAAGTTATTTGCTTCTAGAATATTAGCTAAAAGAGGGCCTCGGCAACCATAGGGATATTTATCCTAGTGCCAGGCCAATTCAGTTAACCAAAAGAATATTCACAATTACCACAGGACTGGCTGCAAAAACTCTGTCTTCATTTTACACACACGTAATTTTCAGAATGATATTTAACTTAAGCTCTAAAACGAAAAACCAAAGAGGGAGGAAAGCATGGCATTTTATTAATAGCAAAAATAAATAAATAAATAAATAAATGACAAGTTATCCAATTGAGCCACTCTGTAATTAACTCAAGTAGATCCTGACTGCAAGTAATTATCAGGCCCTTAAATAATTCATATCTACCTACCTTTTCTCCTTCACACTTATACTCAAAAATAAACATCTCTTCACTTCAGCAAAAAAGCATAATCTACAAATCCTAGTATACAAGTGTCATCCTAGTAAACAAGTTTATATTATGTGCATATAAACTATTTATACATATATAAATATTAGTATAAATTATATCATCCAGAGAACTTAATTTCAAATTCTTGCATGATACACCTTTTCAAGCATTGTAATCCTTAATGAAAGCTAATTCAAAAAGATTTTTCCCTGGAAACTAAAGAAGCATTAACATTTAAAAGACTGACATGAATCTGAAGTAATTCAAGGTAAAAATGGCCCATGTTTTTCCTTTAGGAAATCTCCCAGAGATGAAGTTGAGGCAGATAAGCCCCATTTAGCAAAAAAAAAAAAAAAAAAATCAATAAATGTTTAGAAGCCCTGAACTGACTTGGTACTTCCCTTGTTGGGAAAAGGTAGAGTTAGTCCTCACCCCATACTAATGCTGGCCACGCCTACCATAGGACTCATAAGGACAGGACCTTCCAACATCATTTCAGTTCAGAGTACACTACTTCTGCAGCAAATATTTTCTGCATGGCTACTTGCGGCAGGAATTATGCTCAGGGCTAAGGACAAGATGCTGGACTGACACAGGACCCACCCTCAAGGAATCTCCTAACTCACAGACCAATGTACACAAGAGCCACCCAAGGTGAATGTTACCAATTCAGATGCCTGAGCCCAGAGTGGGTCATCAAAGTTCTCGAGTGATTCTGATACAGGTGGTCTTATAGATCACACCCTGAGAAACTGATCCAGATAGAGCTCCAGATAGATTGATTCTATGTTTGTTGTGTCACCACTGAATCCCCAGCACTGAGCACATAGTCAATATTTCAGTATGTATGTAATGAATGAACCTACAAACAAGAGACAGAGTGAAGAGATAATCCCCATACAGTATGGTAGGTGCAATAAGATAGGTGCCATAAAAGCATAAAAGGGGGCATGTAACATAGCTCAGGGAGAAGCAAGAAGAAGGCAGCCCCTGGGCAAGTCTTACAGATGGAAGTTCCTAGATGAACTCTGAAGACATTATGCTGAGTGAAATGAACTAGCCACAACAGGACAAATATTGTATGACTCCACTTATATGAGGTATAATTCATATGAAGTAGTTAAATTCATACAGACAGAAAACAGAATGTGGTTGCCAGGAGCTGGGGGGAGAGAGGGAAGGAAAGCTATTGTTTAATGGGCATAGAGGTCCAACTGGGGAAGATGAAAAATATCAGGAGATAGATGGAGGTGATGGTTATACCACAATGTGAATGTACTTAATGTCACAGAACTGTACACTTAAAAATGGCTAATTTTGTTATTTATATTTTACCACAATAAAAAAGAGTTTTTTAATATTCATCCTACTGGCTGCACAGGGATTCAAGCCCAGCTCTGTTTCCTAGAGAGAACAATTAGTGTCATCCTAAGGACCAAAATAGGTGAGGTTTAAAGCGTTTTGTCCAAAGCTACCAACAACCCCACCACCTTAGAATCATAATACTAATCATAATATTAATTATCAATGACACCTATTACCATCTCTGTATATATTTGGATATTGAAGAAAAATCAATCAATGCAAAGACAAAAATTTTAAATAAAAAGATGCAATTTAATGCACTAACCCTGAACGCAAAGTGTTTTAAAAGGATAGTTATACCTTCACCTCCTCTTTAATCTACCATAAATGCAGATGAATGAGCATATTAAGTGCTGCCTTTTAATCACTACATGCATAAAGATTTATTCAAAAGGCATAGTAAACAGATAACAGTTACAAAGGTATAAAGTAATATGTAATCAGATGACAATCTAAAGCCAGGACTGGTCCTCTCCAGCTGATGTGTGAGAGTGTGGCCAGCCAGGGCAGGCTGCTGCTGCTCACAGTGGTACCATCTCCCTGCCATCCTCCCCGCTCCTTCCCCCACCCTGCCACATTGCAGCTGTGCAGCAGGGGTTGCCAGGAACTGAGAGGCACATTGCCTTGAATGACATTTTTGCCCTCATTCTACATGCTATTATGCCCCTCCTACCTCCAACTATCACCACCCAGTACATCAAAAACATGGGCAAAATCTGTCATTGAATTCATTCGCTGCATTTGCTGCAGCTTTCAAATACACGGCAAAATCAAATGCCAGTCATCCTTATTTATACGTGAAAGGAATGTCATTTGGAAATCGTTCCACATTCACCTTCCACTCCTAATGGCAAATCCAAATGCCAGGCCACGAGAGATTTTTCCCGTGGCCTCGCACTAGTGCAGAAACTCCATCTTAATATGTAATCATCAGAGCATGGGGAGAGGGAGTCACGTGAATGGAGCCAGTTCTCCTTTTCCACCTTGTGTGGGTTTAAAGACCCCTTGAACTTGGTTCAAAACTGTACCCTCCCAATCTCCTGGTCTCCTCCGCCATGCCTCTTTCTGCCCCAGGACCAGCAGGTGAGGGTGAGAGAAGTGAAGTCACTCCCCCTCGAGCCGCTGTCTTTTCTCCCCCATTGTCTCCACTGCTTTTCCCCACTTCCCCCATTTCTTGTCTCTTCTGTCTCCTCTCACTGGTACCCAGGTTTTCCGGATCATTAGAAAAGTTTCTTGTATTATATGGATCATGAAAAACATTTCCCAGAACAATGACACTAAACATGGTGGTGCAGGCACCATGCCTTCTCATAAACACCAATTACCTCACATGCTTCTTCAAATAAAGACCCCTGCAGCCAAGCATAATATTGCTTTCCTTTGCAACTAGCTAATCAATACTTCCATCACTGTGCAGTAGAAAAATCTTCAGGTTCTAGGCTGGTTGTTGCTTGATATTCATAAGCCACTTCGTTACCAAAAGTACTGAGTTTTTTGTTTTATTTGTTCTATTTCTACCCACAGAACTTCTCCCAAAGTCTGAAGTTTCCAGAAATCCTATCACCATATAACAAAAATTTCATTCACAAGCAACAGAAAATGAAGATCTTGAGTAGCTGAGTATAGTTGTTGTATAGACAGTATGGCCTGTCTTCTTCAAGATTAGAAGGGAGATAAAAGTATAAGCTATAAAGTAACTCTTCTAAAGTGTAATGTCCTTCAGGTTTACTCCCTTTATGAAATCCATAATCTCATCAAGTACTGCACAATCCTAATTTTTTTCATTCCAAATATTACTTGTAATTGCTCATTTGTTCCCATCTCCTATATGTTTTCTCTCTCACACAAACACACACTTCTATTTATTAAGACAACTGAGCAATCACATTTTCTGAATTCCAGGCAGGATTTACACTTTCTTATATCATTCCTGAATTCCTTGAGTTTATAAGCTCAGAAAAGCACTTAGCTCACTGTCTGAACTGGGAATAGTTTAATTACCTCGAATGCAAGAGGAAACGGTGAAGTGCAACAGAAACAGAAAGAGAGGATGAGATCAATGCCTTAGAACGAAAGGGTTAGAGCTGCACAGAACCCTGGAGAAAATCTGATTCTATCCTGTCATGTCACTAATGAAGAACCTGCTAAACCTCAGAAAGGTTAAATTATTTGCCCCAGGGCCTGCCAGAACCTGGTACATGGGCCTGGCTTTCTGGTGTGGGGGTGGGTGTGTGTGTGTGTGTGTTTCCCTGAGTACGCACCCACATCTGTGTTTAATGGAAGCAATGAAAATGTAAGAAGGCAATTTCAGATATGCTTCAACAGTCAGCGCCATTTCAGGAGCACCTGAGTGAACTTGAACCAGTCTCTCAAATGATAATCTATTCTCATTTTAATTATCTCCCCAGAGAGATCGTTCTTTGGTAGATATTTCTACATTTGATCCAACTGAATTAAGGCCAGTTTCACACATCTCAAAGGAGATGTGTCCACTCTCCTTTCTTACTCTTCCAACCCTTTTGATTGCCTCAAGGTTTGTGAAGCTCCTTCCCCTCAAGCCACCCCACCCCACCATCAAATATTCTAAAAGACTATTTTACTTTAAAATACCACTCACCTACTTTTATGTTTCTCCAAATTTCTTGCTTTGTGCCTGTATTACCTTTTTAATTTAAAAAAAAAGCAACACTGATATATTTTTCAATTTTCATTACTTTGTATGAACTGGGCATCTCCTAATTAGTTTGATCATACAGATGGGTGAATGTTCTAAAATTCAAGGCAAAGCTTTAAAAAGTTCCTTTTAAAAAAATCTATTTTCTTCTCTATTATTATGTTTCACGGCTTTTAAATTACATTTATGGCAGAATGCCAACGGCACGGCAAACCTACCATTCCCTGCATTTGCTATTCTCTTGCCTGCTATCATCATCCAGGGATTAAAGGAGGCAAGGAGGCAGGTTATACTCTGTAGACTGTGGCCTTGGGAACAGAGCACCACCTACTTAATTCCCTCAGTACCAAATCTTCAGCATCAACTCAATCAAGCACCTAGAGCATAAGCGATACCTTGCGATGTACCAGAACACAGAGACATACAGATCTGCAAGCACACAGGTTGGCTGCAGGGACTGTTTCCTCTAGTTCAAGAAAGGAATTTTCCTTCTCTTGATTTCCTGCTCTATCCCCAGGGCAGGCAGCACTTCGTCTCCCATTTCCATGGCCCAATATTTCTGCAGGTAAATGTCTAGATTTCCAGACACCATCACAGGGATCAGGCCCAAACCAGGCAGCAGCACAACACTGTGTAGCTGACTTGACTGTCTCACTTACCCAGAAAAATCATGACCGTGTCTATTTCCAATGCCACTTGTTCTAATCTTCCCAATCGGCGCTTCTCCAAGATCTGCCTTGGACAGCTTTCCACAAAGTTTTTAGCTAATTTTCCTTCCCTCTTTCTTTTGTGAACGCTGCTTTCCAACAGCAGTCCATTACAGTAACAAATGGTTGTCCACATGTATGTCAAACATACTCCAGTTTAGTCTTTGTCTCTAGAAAGACACACAAGAAAAACTCCTTTCTCCTTTTACAAGAACCCATTTCTAAGTTTCAAATCCTGAATGTTCCCACTTTAACAGGTAAGGTGAATTTCTACATTTTCTTCTACCCTTTCCTTGCAGAAATCTTAGTCTCTCTCCCTGACTCTCTATCATAAACAGCATGCTCATGTTGGAATTTAGTAGTTAATGAGTTCCAAACACTCACCTGTGCCAAGAGGTCTGCATGCTCCCAAACCCAAGGTTTTTCTTTCAACAACACAGTTCAGAAACTTCAGAAGTTCATCTGTTTACACTGAGCCTAACTAGTTTTATCTGGCTTAAATCCTGTACATGTGTTTCAGTCCAAGTTCAACTATTTTGTTCTATTGTGTGGGTTCTAAATAGTTTGGTCAACTTTAACACTTTAGAATTTTAATTATGATTTTATTTCTTTTAGCTCTCCTTAGAGGCTGGAATAGGAAAAATCATCTTAAATTGCACAGCTGTACTCTCTGATTCAAGCTACCTAGCAACTGTCAAAATACAACCCAAACCACAAAGGTGTTTGAAGTTGCGTGTGAAAGCTTATTCTAAGACAAATACTGCCAACTTTTCCGCTGTCTTAAACACAGCTTGTCATTTCATCACACACAGTGGGGAGACAACCTTGAGAGTGGGAAAAGTGTTTTGATGGGTCTAAGATGTTTGAATATTTGCACCATTCAGAATAAAACATAAATGTATAATTAGGGCTAAACCATTCAACGTCCACGTTTCAGCAGGAGGAAAAAGGCTATCCATTCCAGCTCTAAATGCCAGTATCATTAGGGGCAGGTCTTCACAAAAATCCGAATATCTGTGTCTCTTCGATCAGAATGCTTAATCTCACTCTTCAAAACTCATGTTTCAAAGTTACCTTGGAAAGAGAAGTTAAAGATCAGCTGACTGCATTGCTAGGGAACTATAGTTACCTTTACGCCTTCCAGAGTTAAAATAAAAACCATTCTCACTACAAAAATAAAACATCCATTGTGTGAAAGACCACTAGAAACTGGTAACAGTGGTTGCCTTTGGGGTGCTATTCATTATGTACTCTATTATACTGTTGAACTTTTTTCCATGTTCACTTGTTGCTTTTACAATACTAAAACAAGCTTGAAGAAATAAACCTACTTGCATGTTGCCCAGGTTTAATAATCAGATTATCATCCTGGGCTCAGGAATGGAAACATATTTATGCTGGTGCCTGCAGACAATCACAGATTCCTACAGTAAACACTCCTCCCCAGGAGCTTTCTGACCATATTTAAGAAATATAGCTTTTCTCACTGGGACTACTGAGAAAATAAACTGGAGTTCTATTTTGAGAATTCAAAGTACATACCATTCATGCAAACCAAAGAACACACATTTGCTCAATGACCCAGCCCACTACTTCATAGTTATAAAATGTGGAAAAGAAGCCATAAATCTCATTCCAGCAATACAACTGCACAACTCCCTAGATCCTTCCCTAAAGAACAGGACCTACTTTCCATTGTCAATATATTAAACCCATAAAATATCCTTGAGGGTCTATCATCTATACATGCCTCTGCCTTGCCAAATTTAGCATCAAACCATTACATCTGCACAACTTTTCTTTCTTACCCTAAATATTTGCACTACTTCTTTGTTACCTATGTCCAATTAAATTAGGAAATAATTATTTTGTAAATTGCTGGGCACACATGCATCACAAAATATTTTATCTTTTATCCCAACTATCTTAAATTCTTTACTGGATTTAATTGTCAGCTTCTTGAGGTCTACGGGACTCCATCTTATTTATATTTGTCGTTCTCCTGACAATACTATATGTTGTTCCTCAAAGGCAGGAATTCAGAGCTCCTGTGTCATTTTTTTCCCTACATCTTAATTTTTTATCTTCTGGAAGTGCTATAAATATTAAATGATTCAAACCTAAAACCAAAGAAACAAGATTGAATAGTTTATTAATCTACTATGGCCAATATAAAGAGCACCAAAACTCACTCACTTAATGTCTGCCTTGAGCTAAATTGTAGAGACAGAGACAGAGACAGAGAGAGATGATTTAGGTCTGTAGAGATAGATGGATGGATGGATGGATAGATAGATGATAGAGAGATAGATAGATAGATAGATAGATAGATAGATAGATAGATAATAGATAATCTGGAGTTGGATATATCTCTCTGCACCCAGAGACCATGGCCTCTATCCTATCCTTTATTTTGCATACTTTTTAGGAGAGTTTATTCATCTTATTTCTACAGAAGATGATGCTGAGAGTGGGACTCTCCCTGTTCATCAGGACTTGTTTGAAATAAAATTGAGCAGTTTGAGCTCTGCCCAAACCTCTTATTTACTCACTCTCAGGTCTCCCCACAATTCACAAAGCAAAGTAGCTTGAAAGAGTAGATTTTAGTTAGCAAACATAAGTTAGCAAACAAGCCTACATAAAAATCCAGATTTGAAAATATTTTATCTCACCTACGGCATATGTAGACAGATCTCCAAAATTGACAAAATTGAAATTATTTTCTCACCATAACTATTTGCACTTTAATCAATCAGCGAAGTTTTGCAAAATCTTTGAAGATGAAGTACCTTACTGACCCCACACAAGGAAAGCAAATTAGGTGCAAAAGAGCTTCCAAAGAAGGTGATCCAAGCTATCTTTAATTCCTCCCAATGTTTCAAGCTCTGTTTCAGCAATGCTACAGAGTTTCAGGATGAAATAAGGAAATTTCTCCCTAACTAACTATTTCATTTACCCTTCTTAAGATAGTTCATCCCTGAGAAATCTAGTCTTTTGCATAGAGAGCAAACGTATGGACACCAAGGCAGGGGAAGATGGGGTGGGATGAATTGGGAGATCGGCATTGACGTATATACACTATTGATACTATATATAAAATAGATAACTAATGAGAACCTACTCTATAGAGTAGGGAACTCTACTCAGTGCTCTGTGGTGACCTAAATGGGAAGGAAATCCAAGAAAGAGAGGATATATGTATACATATAGCTGATTCACTTTGCTGTACAGTAGAAACTAACACAACATTGTAACTATACTATACTCCAAGCAACTATACTCCAATAGAAATTAATTTTTTAAAAAATCTATGTATTCCAATAAAGAGCTTTAAAAAAATCTAGTTTTTTGTATTTAGAGATAACCTTGCATTTTCTACTATAATACTTTGTAGACAAGAGAACAGTCTTCTGTTGCCAGGTTTTAAACAGTTGTTGTAGAGAAGAAAAATAAATTCAGCCTGAGTTTCTGTTTACATTTATTTTCCTAGACTTCATCTCTAATAGGTATTTCTAGCTGCACTCTCCAAAGGTTAAAATGACAAAAGAAACAAAAATGCAGCTTTGGAACATACTAATGCAATTATTTTTAATCATATATAGATAATTTCTCTGAATAATCTAACTGACTTAAAGGACTCCCTAGAGATATGAAATATAAAACCTGTTTCTTTAAACTTCATTTTATCACGTCAGGCACTGTATTCTTGCATTTCATATTAACGTGACTTGTTAGAATTATTTAGAATATAAGGTTGTTTGACATGAACTATAAGTCTGGACTATTTCTAAAGGTCATTTTTAAAGTTTTTTATAAAACTACCCTGTACACTGTTGACAGAGAGATATTAATTAATAAATCTTGTGTTAATGAAATGCTTTTCTTTTTAAGTATTTACAGTAGTGTTGAGAACAACTGCTGTTCAAAAATAGATATAAGAAGAAATAATGTGGTATTAAATTTTTATTTTATAAAAATTGACAACAACATTAGGGATTCAAAAACAGAGTGAACATATAAGGTAATACCTTTCCCCTTGGATAGGCTTCCACTTAAATGCCTATGCACTAAAACAGTGGATTGTTCATCTTTACAATTTTACTAGCTGTCATATTTCCAAAAGAAAGTAGGTTCCTAAGAGAATTCTCAAAGTGGCCTCTTTAGATGAATCAGGGAGAAAATCATTCACAGGTCAATTACAACTGAACCACTGGTTCTACTGTGGGTCAGTATGTGGCCAACTCTGGCTCACATTACTGACATAGCCATGTAAAACCAAGTCAGTTCCTCTGCTGCCAACTTCCATTCCTCACTGTAAAATAAAGCAGGAAGGGAACCTAGCAGAAGCTCCACTGCAACTCATCCCCTTAAAGTCAAATTTCAATCATTCTGTGATGCTCATCTTTATATTTCCGTTGAACAGTGAGTGTCTCCAGACTTAGGTCCTAATGGTATAGAAGTACCTAGTATAAACAGAAGGCTTTTTAAAGACTCTTTCAGTTCAAGAACTGAGTTCTTTTTCCTAAAAGAGTTTTTTTCTTAAAAGAAACTGAGAGCATGATCATGTTCTTCGTGATCCAATATTTCTCAACTTAGAAAATCATTCATTTCCTGAAAATCTCAGCTTTACCCTCTCCCAACACTAAAACTGAGGAATATACGCTGTCTAAATTTTTCTGCCACTACCAAGTGAAATGTAAATATTAACAATTAAAAGCATTAGGACTCTTTTGATTGATTAGCTAGTTAAGTGCTTTTCTTTGGAGAACCTAAAAGCTCTTCAAATGTAGAATCACATGGACCCTCCCTTCTAAGTGAGGAAATCAAAAGCCAGTTGATCAAATTTGACCTCTTGAGATGGCCAAACGGTAACTCAAACCCTGAAAGCTGATTTGCCAGCACCATGAGGAGCAACAGAACACAAATTCATAGCCCCTGGGTGGGCTTCTTCAAAAGTATGCTTGTCCTTCAAGACCAGCTTAGATGCTAGGTATTTTCATCTGCAACTTGACTGGCCAATTTCAGCTACTGAGGAAAGAAATCTTATGCATCACATATAAATTTGAGAGTATAAGAATGATGAAATGCATGGCTGAATTGAATTTACTAATAATTTTTTGTTCTTTGAAAGATGTAATTGGAAGAAGTCCTCAATTTCAAACAGAAATACTGCTACTGTTTTCCTTCCCTGGTGATGCTAAATAGCATAGTATTCTGATTAGGATGAATGTTTTCTTCCACTTTCAATACAGACCAAATAATTCCTATGATAATTAAGGACTAACATAGCTTTTGGAATAAAGTCCCCAAAATTTTCCCAGAAATCTAGTTTTTGCTAGCAATGTTATTCTCTAACTTCGTGTATTGAAACACTTCACGCACTTAGGTGCATCACTGGTTCATCCCCTAGGCATTGCTAGAAGCCTTTCTATTCGCCCCACTCAACCCTGGCTCTCCATCCCCCACCCTTCAGTTCCCACCCTTAGTGAAGCCAAATTGGATTTTTGGCCTCCATCTGCCTGGAGGAAGTGGTGAAGATGTGTGGCCTGTGAGCTTGAAGTGCAATCTTAATAGATTCCTGATGCCCTTCAAACACAGATTCTTCTATTTTTACGAAGCTAGTGATTTGGAGAAAATAGCTAAGCAAGTGGAGACCACAGAGAGAAATAACAACTGAAATTACTATTAAACTGGATCCTTTTGTTGAACATTTAAAATATATACTATTTAGGGAGCAAGATCTACAAATTGTGTCAAACATTCTGCTTTCTTCATTAATGTGTATAAAACCCTTGATGTAGCTAACTCTCCAGTCTTTTGTTCTGAGGCCCAGGGCCTCACTTAAATTAGGATATCTCATCCTCACCTCACGTACAATATGCCTACAGCCTAAACAGTCATCTTTCTCTCAGAGCCCATGCCCCTGAACTCATTCAACTACAACCTTAAACTTTAATGCACAGATGGAACCCTTTCCAAGGGGGCTGACTACAAACTATTTTGAGGGAAGAGACCATAATTTAGACTTCTTAAAATCTCTCACAGAAACTAAACTTTAATACTTCACAATAAGAAATTGCTCAGTGAATATTTGTCAATGGGTATATCAAAAACTAGTTAAATATGTAACAAAAATTTGGCTAAATTTGCACAACTTGATTACTTGGGTGGCTGTTAACATACTCTTTGATTCCTGTAATACAGACTTGCTTTATAAATCCTTACCAGAGTTAACAAAATTTTGGCAAACTTAAATTAAACCTCCTTTTATTTCCTCTACATGCTCTAAGATGGAAGTGACAATTAGTCAGTTGGACAAATGAATATGGATTGTTTACAAATAGGATAATTTGGATAGGAGAAACAAAGAATGATTTAAAAAAAAAAAACACACAACACTGACCAAAAATAAAATTCATGAGTTTAATCACTATTTAGTTTTCTACTGGCAAAAGCTAAAATTTTTATTTCTGTAGATATATGAAACCACTGTTTAAAACTTCCATTTAGAAAATGCAGTAATTTGCAATTTTTACTTTCCCAGGTACAAAAAAAATGTCATTTGTAGCATATTGTAAACCATCTGGGTAATAGGTAGATTTGAATTCACAATGACCTAATATTAAGCTATTTTTTACTGACTCCAGCAGAAGTCCTTTAAAACTTGTCTAACTGAAAAGATGAGTTAATATTTTGAGAATATTCTATATATGCAATAATAGTCTGAAGCCAGATGCTTTGCATACATATCTCATCTTATCCTCCCAAAAGCACAGTACATGCCTAGTTTCATTTCAGAGGTGCGGAGACAAATGCTTACAGAAGTCAGACAGTTTGGTCCAAATTACTAACTAGAAAATGACAGAAGGGGTTTGACTCCAATCCCTGATTTTTCCCACTTTCTCATGCTGCTCCTATTACTAGTGGGTATCAATTTTTAGCAATATTGAAAATGGCCTTCACAAGTTCACAGAGACAGAAAGTGGAATGGTGGTTGCCACAGGCCAGAGGGAAAAGAGAATGGAGAGTTATTGTTTAATGGGTAAACAGTTTTAGCTTGGGATCATGAAAAAGTTCTGAAGATGGACAGTGGTGATGATTACACAATAACGTGAATGTATTTAATGCCATTAAACTGTACATTTAAAAATGGTTAAATGGTGCATTTATGTTACATATATTTAAACAATAAAAAAAGTAGCATTCAATATCATTCCCATTTTTTTGGTTTCCTACAAATTCTATAATTTTAATATAGAGTTCAGAAAGCTTGGATATTTCAGTATGATTATCATACTGAGAAATTTCAAGATAATCTGAAGCTGTATACTGAAATAATGATAAGCATGTTTAAATACAAATATTGTATCACCATAATTGATACTTTTTTATAACACTCATTAGACTCTCATTAGATTCTTTCATGGAGTTTGTTTTTAAAATATAAAAAGTGGACTAACAAAAAAAACTCTGAAAGACATTAATCCATTTATTGATACAATCCAACATCAGTATGTTTAATTAAATTAATTAGTTAGTGAATAAGACCTTATCTTTTAAAATAGTTCTTGGTCTGTTTTTCTATTATTTAATCAAAGTATCTTCTTTATTCTTGAATATTCTAAATTGGTATTACTAACAAGTTTCCCTATGAAGAAAGGTTCCATTAGAGCAGAAAAGACAAAAAAAGATGTTAAAAACTAAATATCAAGCTAAGTCATTTCAACCATTCTCAAGAACTTATTTTTAACCAATGTTTTTCATCTTCATATTTTAACAGTTCCAGTTTCAAGTTTTTTGTGACTATTAGATTTTATGCATTTATATTTATAAATGAATGAATGAATGCAGATCACAAATTATTGCAAGATCTCATATGTGGTACCTGCCTAATTAATAATGAGGCCTAAACCCGCAGAATGGGAGAAAATACTTGCCAACGAAGCAACGGACAAAGGATTAATCTCCAAAATATACAAGCAGCTCATGCAGCTTCATACCAAAAAAGCAAATAACCCAATCCACAAACGGGCAGAAGACCTAAATAGACATTTCTCCAAAGAAGACATACGGATGGCCAACAAACACATGAAAAGATGCTCAACATCACTAATCATCAGAGAAATGCAAGTCAAAACCACAATGAGGCATCACCTCACACCAGTCAGAACGGCCATCATCAAAAAATCTAGAAACAACAAATGTTGGAAAGGGTATGGAGAAAAGGGAACTCTCCTGCACTGTTGGTGGGAATGTAAGTTGGTATAGCCACTATGGAAAACAGTTTGGAGGTTCCTTAAAAAACTAAAAATAGAACTACCATATGATCCAGTAATCCCACTACTGGGCATATACCCAGAGAAAACCATAATCCAAAAAGAAACATGCACCATAATGTTTATTGTAGCACTATTTACAATAGCCAGGACATGGAAGCAACCTAAATGCCCATCAACAGGTGAATGGATAAAGAAGATGTGGCACATATATACAATGGAATATTACTCAGTTATAAAAAGGAATGAAATGGAGCTATATGTAATGAGGTCAATAGAGTCTGTCATACAGAGTGAAGTAAGCCAGAAAGAGAAAAACAAATACCGTATCCTAACTCATATATACGGAATCTATGAAAAAAAAAAAGGTACTGATAAACTCAGTGACAAACAAGAATAAGGATGCAGATGCAGAGAATAGACTGGAGGACATGAGGTTGGGGGGGCGGGGGGTGAATGGGAAGCTGGGACAAAGTGAGAAAATAGCATAGACATATTTACACTACCAACTGTAAAATAGATAGCTAGTGGGAAGTTGCTGTACAACAAAGGGAGATGAACTTGATGATGGGTGATGCCTTAGAGGGCTGGGACAGGGAGGGTGGGGGGGAGTTGCAGGAGGGAAGGAATATGGGGATATGTGCATAAATACAGCTGATTGACTTTGGTATACCTCAAAAGCTGGTACAAGAGTGTAAAGCAATTATATTCCAATAAAGAGCTTAAAAAAACAAAAACAAACAAACAAACAAAACAATGAGGCCTAGGTCATAAAGGACAACTACTGTCATTCATGGGGGAAAAAATGTGTCCTATAGCATGGAAAGAGCACTGGATGATTGATGCCTGCAGCAGAAGAGACAGAGGCCAGCCAAGCTAAAGAAACAAGCAGAACAGTGTGCAGTTCCAAATCATGCCTGCTTCCCAGTTGCATGGTGCAAACACAGAAATTCAGTTCTAACAAGAAAATTAAAAGCAAAGCATTATTAATCATGCAGCAAACAAAAACATTTGGTTAAACTAATAAGCACTGCTTAAAAATAGAACAGCAAAAATCTACATGTTTTTTGAAAATTCTCAAGTCAAAAATACCTAACTAGAAAAGAAAAAAATTCAATTTATTAACTGAGTTAAATTTTTAATGGAAAAGAAAAGATGTATTTTAATGATTCTAATAATGTAAAACTTCAATATACTACAGGATAGAAAATGCAGAACATTAGAATTACTTTTTTTTTTTTTTCCTTTGGCCATGCCACACAGCTTGCAGGATCTCAGTTCCCCAACCAGGGATTGAACCTCAGGCCATGGCAGTGAAAGCCCAGAATTCTAACCACTATGCCACCAGGGAACTCCCTAGAATTATAGTACTTTTAATTTCACTAACACAAACACCAGTGTGTGGGAGGTGCTGATAGAGTATGACTCTTAAGGCTAACTCCCTGGGTTCAAATCCAAGCTCCAGATTGACTTACCAGCTTGGTAACCAAGATATTCTTTATTTGATTCTGGAGAAATTTTACGGGAAAATTCAGTTCCATCAGAAAAATCTATTCCTTCACTGTTACCTGTATTTTACCCAATCACCAACATCTAGGATTGCCAATTTTAACAAATAAAAATACAGGATGCCCAGTTAAATTTGAATTTCAGATAAACAATAATTTTTGCATAGGACATACTTATACTGAAAAACTATATGTTGCTTATCTGAAATGCAAATTTTTTCCCACTTTTATTGAAAAATAATTGACATACAGCACTGTATAAGCTTAAGATATACAGCATAATGGTCTGATTTACATATATTATGAAATAATTACCACAGCAGGTTCAGCTAACATCCATCTTCTCATATAGATACAATAAAAAGAAAAAAAGGAAAAAATTATTTGTGATAAGAACACTTAGGATTTACTCTCTTAACTTCCTATATCTCATATGGCACTGTTAGCTGTGAATTCCCCCTCTCCCCACCTTCCACCTCTGGCAATCACAAGTCTGATCTCATTTTCTATGAGCTTGGTTTGGGTGAGTTGGGGTTTTTTTTTTTGGGGGGGGGGGGCTATTTGTTTAGACTCTACATATAAGTGAGATCATGCAGTATTTGTCTTTTTCTGGCATCTCACTTAGCATAATGCCTTCAAGTTCCATCCATGTTGTCACAAATGGCAGGACTTCCTCTTATGGCTAAATAATATTCCATTATATATATATATGCAAAATACCACAACTTATTTATCCATTTCCATCCATCGATAGCCATTTAGGTTGTTTCCATGTCTTGGAAATAATGGTTTTTATTGTATAATAATGCTGCTATGAACATGAGGGTGCATATATCTTTTTGAGTTAGTTGAAATGCAAACTTAACTGGGCAGCCTGTATTTTGTCTGACAATCCTACATACAGTACTTCTGCTAATATTATATTTTCTATTTTTCATTCTTCTATTTAGTAAACACACCATAACAACAGCATCATAAATCATGCCTTATGCTATAAAGCATGTAATTAAATAATCAGCTGGCAGCCTATGTAAAGAACTGTAATGGATTCAATAGGATTCCTAACTTTTGAAAGAAAGTGGTAACAATTTATAATTTTATTTTAGGACAGTTAAAGGCACTATGTTTCCATCTATTCTTGACATGCTTCTTAAAAGCACATAACAGCTTTAATATGTGCTTTTACCCAAATGGCAGTGACTAGAATATTCAATTATGAACTTATGTACATAATTATAAAAGTGATCAGAGCAATCAATTTTCTGCCCATACACATGCATTTCACATCACCATGTGGGTACTTTTACAAGGTTTGCTTAACGTGGTAAAGCTGTGAGAAGTTTTAAAAGATTTATTTTAAACATCTAAATTAGCATTACTGAATCTTCTTCCAAAATCCATACTTGATTGTTAAATCATAATCATCCAGGCATAAGAATCTTTAAATCCCATGCTAGATAACAATTCTACTTAATCAAATATATATATTAAATTAGTAAAAAATTAAAACTTAAAAATTCAAAGCCATTAAATATTTTGTTTTGTTTTTTACTCTCAGTTAAAATGATAGTGTTTTGTTTTGTTTTGTTTTTTACTGTCAGTTTTCTTAAGTTTTGAGTTCAAAGGTAATTTTGGTCATCAAAATATCTCAACAATTTAAGGAAATCCTTTATGTAGTATTGATACTATTCCAAAAAATATTTGACAACAGGCATCAGAAAAATCAACCAATCTCTTGCACAAAGTTTCATTAAAGCAACATCACTGGGATGGGGAGGGTGGGAGGGACTCGAGGGAGGGTGGAGGGGGAGTCGAGGGAGGGAGGGAATACGGGGATATGTGTATCAAAACAGATGATTGAACTTGGTGTACCCCCCAAAAAATAAAAATTAAAAAAAATTTTTTTAAAAAGCAACATCACTGAAATACTGATATTTTCAAAAGATCTACTTAGTCCAAACTAATGAAAACAAATCTTCAAACCCAATTATAACAGTACTATAGGAAAACAGTAGTGATAACATTTTCACTATTCATCTCTAAAGCATAACCTAAATGATTCAAATTCAAGTTATTAATATTTGTCATGCTAGATACAAAATGTTAGCTAAATTGTTTTATTTCTTCCTTTATACACAAACACACTTTTCAACCTGTGAAAGTAATAGAAATGTAGACTTTGACCACACAAAGATCAGTAAGCTAAAACAGAAAACAGTTACATTCCCTGTGAGTCATCATATTCCATTGACTAAAAATCACAATTTAAGGAAATTCTGTAGCCAACTAAACACTTAACAACAGTGCCGTGACCATTTGGGGAACTTTGGAAAACAATATAAATCTTGAAGAGTGAATATCTGGCGACTTTTCTAAACTAGATCATAATCTTGGGAAACAATAAACTTAAGATCCAACAGAGTCCTTTTTCATATGCTACACTGAATCATTTTTCAAAAATCAACCCCCAAAAAAGGTTTTTCAAAAGTTTAATGGATTTGATAGTTTCTTAATCTCTATCATGGTATCCATTATCCATTTAACTGCCAGCACCTACACATATTTATTATATCCTCTTGTCAGCTATGAGCTTCTCTCCCTTTCAACCTCCTTGTTTAATGCTCCTAAAAACATTCTCTTCCAGTTGTGTCACTTCCAGAGAAGGCACATCAGGAATAAGAGTAGCTATGGGCAGGGCCCTATGCTTTGTATATAGCGTCATCTCAAAGAGTGGAATGTGAGAGTAGGAAGTGAGAGGAGACGGAGCTGGACAGATAAGGGGGAGTTGTATCGGGCTTCCTGACCCACGTGAAGGGATCTGCACTCTATTCATGGGGCATTGGGAAGTCATCAAAGTTTTAAGGGGGGAAATGATAGAATTCTATTTGCCTTTTAGAAATATGACTCTGGCTACTATTATGGATAACAGATTACAAAAAAGAAGGTGGTAGGAGGGAGAAAGCGAGCGAAGAAGATGCCATGGTAATAGAAGCTAAGTGTGGTAGAACTATAGTAGCAGTGAGAAGTATTCAGAACTATTCAGAAGATAAACTCAAGAGAACATGGTAATAGACTGGATGTGATGGGAGAGAGGAGGGAGCCAAAGATGACATCCAGATAGCTAGCAATGGCAACTGGGGAAGCAGTGGTGCTATTCATGAGATGGGGAACACAGAGAAGGGCAAAGCTTTGGGGGGTATGGAATATCCAGCTAGCACATATACAAGCCTGGATGTATTCATTTATTCAATAAGCATTTTTAAGCATTTAGCTCAAATCTATACCATTTTATAGCAGCTACTTTCTATTCGGGATTATAATTTTAATACATTGGGTGTAAATTATGTCTGCGTCATTTTTGAATTTCAAATAACAAATAACAGCAGCATCAATAAACAGACAAATGAATGAATCAATCATTAAAAGTAACTTTGCCAAGTGCATAATGGTGTGGAAAAAAAATCTGATGAATATTGCCAAAAAGGCTGTTAGTAGAGTCAAATTTCAATGGCCTTGGCTCCACAACAGAGACATTAAACATATATCTGAAGATTTAAGAATATAAAACATTGAATAATGAGATACAAGGCCCACATCCTTCCCGGCTCTGGCATATGTATTAGCTACGTACTATTATATACCAACTCAATTTCTCAGTATTTAAATGAAAGAGTCAAAATCCATCATAACTAAGAAATTCCTTTATATATAATTACCTAAAGACTTAACACCGTTTTTATTTTAGTTGTAGCTCACAGAATGAGGTATAGGTAGATGAGAGAGCTCAGATGCCACACATGGCACACATTCACACACATTAACCTAAGGGACTGCAGGGAAGGCATCTTTGGATAAGAGAAGGATAATATGACTGAATGACTGTCATACATGGTTTGATTAAGAGAAGGTGGCAGCCAATAGGACTGCTTCTTATAATACCAATACACTGCTGTTGGGAGGTTGGGTGAAAAACCACTCAGAAGGAAATACTGACCACAGCTACTGGGAATGTATATAAACTATGCCTTAAAATTTTTTGTAGAGTTATAGACTTTCCATTGCTAGTCAATAGGCAGTATTTTTATTAGAGGAGCTGTTAGTTAAGTGGATTGCCAAGTCCTCTCTTTCTTAGGTACAGCCTAAAATATATCTCAAACATATCTATAGATATATTTATTATATTTCTCACCTCCAGGCCTTACAGAAAATTTGCAGAACAGCCATTATAAATCCCATTTTACCAACAAAGAAACAAGCTCAGAAAAAATTTTAAACTTGCTCATGATCACAAAGTTAGTAAGTAGCAAAGCTGAGATTCCAAGATCCCAGATCAAATTCTCAAGTCTGTGTTCCCTTCCCTGCCCAAGCTGTCTCCCAAAGATTTAAGTTCCTACTAAGGAAAGTGAACCTAGCAATGGTAGACTGCATTAGCTCTGATAAAGGATCCTTCCAGGAATATGGAAGAAAAAAAAATGTCATCTTGATTCAATCTGGGGAGAGAAATAAATCAAGTATGTGCCTAACACTTAGTAGGAACTATAGAGGATATAAGTAAAGTTTAATATGTGGTGTCTCTGTCTTCAGAGTTGGTGAGATGAGACCAACAAAAAATAAACAAAAGGTGAGGTATATTTCCCAGGGTTCACAGGATAGTCTATCAAAATCAAGGTTCCTTCTTGTCAAAATCAAGATTATAGCTGCTAAGCTTAGAAAATACTGCCTATGTGTTCCACTGAAAAGGATTACAGCACTTAAACTTCCAAGAACACGGGCTCCTCAATTAAGTTTACTGGAGAGGGGAGGAGGGGGGGATTGGACCCATTCAGCAGCAATACATTATCTCTACATATCAGATTGAATCCATGATTGTTTTGCACAAGGATTCCAACCAAATTGCCAATTCTTTCAGGATGGTTTAATAAAGGAAGCTGCAAATTCCAGCAATATCTAGGTATTTTTATCCAAAGAAAACAAAAACACTAACTGGAAAAGATATCTACAACCCCATGTTCAATGCAGCATTATTTATAGTAACTAAGATATAGAAACATCCTAAGTGCCCATCGATGGATGAATAGATAGAGAATTTCTGGTAAATATACCACGGAATATTATTCAGCCAGAAAAAGAAAGTGTTCCTGCCATTTATGACAACATGAATGGACCTAGAGGCTATTATGCTAAGTGAAAATAAGTTAGAGAAAGACAAACACCATACGATTTCACTTATATGTGGAATGAAACAAACAAACAAAAAACCTGAACTCACAGATACAGAGAACAGATTAGATTAGTGGTTGCCAGAGGTAGGGGCCAGGGGGTGGGGATGTGAAATGGGGAGAATGGATGAAGGTGGTCAAAGGCACAAACTTTAAATTATAAATAAGTCAGGGGGATGTAATGGTGACTATAGTTAATAATATTGTATATTTGAAAGTTGCTAAGAGAATAGATCTTAAAAGTTCCTATAAGAAAAAGAAAATTTGTAACTATACGTGGTGATGAATGTTAACTAAACTTCTTGTGGTAATCATTTCACAATATATACACATACCAAAGAATTATGTTGTACACCTGAAACAAGTACATTAAAACCTTGGTTTGCGAGCATAATTCATTTCAGAAACATGCTTGTCATCCAAAGCACTTGTATATCAAAGCAAATTTCCCCATAAGAAATAATGGAAACTCAGATGATTCGTTCCACAACCCAAAAATATTCATATAAAAATGATTACAATACAGTAATATAATACAAAATAATAAAGAAAATACAAAATAATAAAGAAAATACAAAATATAAAGAAAAATAAACAAATTAACCTGCACTTACCTTTTGAAATCTTCGTGGCTGGTGTGAGGGAGACAAGAGAGAGGAGAGTTATTGTGTAGGACGACTTTCATTATCACTAATGGAATCCCTGCTATCTATTGGCTCAATGGAATCTTTTTCTTTTTGTGCAACTTTAACAAGGCACCTATCCAATGACACTTGCTTTTGCCATGTTTTGAGGATTTCACGGAAGTATGACATTGTATTGTTAAACAGACTCATTGCTTGCACTGCTACAGCCTTATTTGGGCGGTGCGTTTCTACAAAATTTTGCACTGTTTCCCACATTTTACATACCTCCCTAATCTCATTTGAAGTGAGGGATTCCTCTGCCTTTTCCTCCTCCTCCTCTGTGGACGAGATTTCCTCCATAACCTCTTGCTGTTGCTCACAATGCAGATCCATCAGTTCGTCGGTGGTCAGCTCCATTGGCTCCGTTGTGATCATGTGACGTTCAGTGTCACATATGACTCGTATTGCAAGACATTGCTCATTTATCAAGTTAAAATTTATTAGAAATGTTTGCTCATCTTGCAGAACATTCGCAGAACAAGTTACTTGCATTCCAAGGTTTTACGGTATAATATTATGTGTCAATTATATCTCAATTTAAAAGACAAACAAAACAATGTGATACCAAAAATAATAACAAAGGAAGGATGTGTTTAAATCTAAGGAGTATAAAGAGAGAGGCGGAAAATATGTTCTTTATATCCTCTTCCACCCCTCTGACTTGCACCTCACTCATAAGAACCTGGCAGGTGACAATACCTAAGAAAACCAGGGGAAAGCTCCTCAGATTCTCAGCAGCCTTAGCTGAAAAGCCTACAGAAAAAGTAGACAGCACTGCCCCTTAACCATACTATTACTCACAATAAATTGAGTAATAGCTGCCAATTTTATGGTTCACGTCTTTTCTTAATTTTAAGGATTTATTTTAAGATGGGTCATTATTTATTTAAGGCCCCCATTTCTACAGAGTATTATACCCTCTCTTTTAGAGACCACAAACCAAACAGTTTGAAAGAGTTCTTGCTTTTAAGGAATTTACAATCTAACAAGGAAAACAAAAATTTAAATATGCAGAAAATCTGTCAGACATGAATTTTTTAATACTTTTAGTCAAGTTTTCATTCACATATTGTTTATATTCACAAACTTGCCCAAAATGAGCCTAATTCCAGGAGGAAAGAAAGGAGTTGGGGGTCTTCCCTGGTGGTACAGTGGTTAAGAATCCATCTGCCAATGCAGGGGACACGGATTCAAGCCCTGGTCCAGGAAGATCCCACATGCTGCAGAGCCACTAAGCCTGTGTGCCACAACTACTGAGCCTGTGCTCTAGAGCCCACGAGCCACAACTATTGAGCCCATGTGCCACCAATACTGAAGCCAGCGTGCCTAGAGCCCGTGCTCCACAGCAAGAGAAGCCACCACAATGAGCAGCTTGCGCACCACAATAAAGAGTAGCCCGTGCACTGCAATGAAGAGTAGCCCCTGCTCTCTGCAACTACAGAAAAGCCCTCGCACAGCAACGAAGACCCAATGCAGCCAATAAATAATAAATAAATAAATATTTTTTAAAAAGAGTGTAGGAGGTACCACAACTAGAGAAAGCCCACTTGCAGCAATGAAGACCCAACACAGCCAATAAATAAATAAATAAAATTAAGTTTAAAAAAAGAATATACTCCATGATTATTTTAACCTTAACAAAACTTAGTCTCTTTTTATTCATTTTACTAATAAGAATTCCCTAAACTTTAAGCTGAGTACATAACTACCTAGGCAGACACTACATTTATTAGTACTATTAATTACTCTTTAATATATGCACCACTGAGGAAACTGTGGGCTTTCTTCTTATTTTAACATCTTGCATTACTATACAGGCTGGAAACTCCTTTTCTCTGACAATACATGCAGGGACCCAGGTAAATATGTGTTTTATGTATGCCTGTTATGAGTAGCTTCTACAATACGGTTCTTCTAATGAACCTTATCCAATTAAGTTGAAAGGGGTAAAATAAATAATTGTTTTTACACACTAGCCATCAGGACTCATCAAAATACCTCCTAAAGAAAGAAAGAGAAAGAGAGAGAAGACCCACATCTTTAACGCCAAAAAAAAAAAAAAATCTTCCTCTGTCTGGAACATCATCTCTTCTTTCCAATTATAATTTATAAAGCTGTGTACCTTTAACAGTGAAGATAGTAGAGGACATCTGCCCAAAAGAGAGATCAGTTGAACCAATTTTCCCAGAGAGTTTTCAGAAGTACATTCTACTCAGAACCAAATCAAATGCACAAGAATGTTGTGAGAACCTGAAAGTCATTCTCAATTCTTGTGAAGGATATATTAAGAATAAAATCCAGAAATCTGAATCTCCTTCTTTTTAAATCTTATGAAGCTGAAGTCTCAAAAAGTTGAAAGATGTCGATACCACTCTCCACCAATTTGCTTTATGATTTAAAGAAGTCAGTAATGCCTCTAAGTCTCAGTTTCCACATCTGTAAAGAGGTAGATTCAACAATTATGAGGTAAACTCTAAGGATTCTTTTGGTTTAATTTTCTATTAAAGCTCTATATATTAAAGTATAAAAAGTATATCATGTAAAAATGCAGATGCAGTTAGAAATGAAATCTCCCCAAAATCCATAAACTAATTGTTTTTTATTAAAACTACTATCAAAATCCTAAATCTTAATCCAGTGGACTATTCATACTGATAACAAATTATATTTGTATTTAAAGAATCTAATAAAATTCATCTAGAATGGGGAAAAAAAATCACCATTACAACAATGACCTAGTTCTGAAACAAGGATATGGTAGAATAATGATCCCCAAAGATTTTTATGTCCTATTCCCCAGAAGCGGTAAATATGTTAAGTTCCATGGCAAAGGGGAATTAAGATTACAGATGGAATTAAGATTACTAATCAGCTGACTTTAAAATAGGAAGATTATCTTGGATTATCTGGGTGAACCCAATGTAATCGCAAGGATCCTTAAATATGGAAGAAGGAGACAGAAGGGTTAGAATGTGGCAGGGTGAAAAATAAAAGTACAGGTGGTGTGATGTGAAAAGGACTCCACTGGCTGTTGCTGGCTTTGAAAATGGAAGGGGCCATGATCCAAAGAATGCAGCAGATTCTAGAAGCTAAAAGGGGCAAGAAAATGGATTTTTCCCTAGAACCTCCGAAATGGAACACAGCCCTGCCAATACCTTGATTTTAGTAAAGTGAGACACATTTCAGACTGTTAGATAATAAATTTATGTTATTTGAAGACACTATGATAATTTGTTTAAGCGACAACAGAAAACTAATATTTAGGGTTTTTAAAATATATGTTTTGAAGAGTAAGAAACCTAAATCTCCAATCTAGAAGGTATGCCAAAACAATCCCCTCAAATCTGGTGTTCTTCTTAGATCCTTTTGACTTTCAACTTAAATATGTGCCCCTAGTTCAGTAGATGGTAGTTGCTTTCATTGCAGAACAGTGCAAGGTTGAACCGCCTTAACTTAAGGTGGTTACATTTAACCCTGGCCCCATGAACCAGATCAACATATTCTTAGATCATTGTTTATTTTTTGGAAATTTGGGATACTGGGGGTTGCAGATTTGAGGGATAAAGAAAAAATTATGCCCTCTCCTACCCCTACCCTACTAAGCACACACATACTTAATATCTGCAAGACCTGGAACACATTTCTGTATGTCTCAGAGCCTTGGCTTCCTTTTCTGCAAGGTTGAAATGATAACTATATTTATGTCTTGCCAGACTGTTATAAGAATTAAAAATAATGTAAGATCTTGACAATGTTCATGCCTGTTATTGTTCTATAATGAAATTGTAAAAGAATCCTCCATTACCTATCCATGGTGTCATAAACTATCTCTCTAGTGGCTCTCTGGAAGAATGGGAGAGATGGTGGACAACCACGCTTAGTAAATGAAGGGGTAGAACTAGAGAATGATCTCAAGCTCTCCAATTCTATAATAAAGCAATTGGATAATTAAGTAGTCTTAAGTTGCTAGAGTACAAACAAGTGAGTTTTATATTTCCCACAACTGCTCCCTCCCAGCTATACCATCTCAGATCCCCTTGCCCCTAGGTACTCCAGTTACCACTAATAACTGAGCTCACTCAGATCCACGTTTCAGTTTCTTTCAGTTATTAGAAGGGTTCTTTCAAGTCCTTAAAAACTTATTCATATTCATTTTAAAACTTCAATCTCATGTTCAATTCAAGGTCCTCTTTCCAACCCATAGCCCCCAAAGCAAGCTAAAATGATAGTGGTAGTTGCTGCGCCTGGGGGTGGGTCTAGTCTACCCACTTCCCTCTTTCTCTTCCTCCCTACACTTCCCTTCTAGGGTTGGGCTGGAGGAGGCATAGGAAAGGCCACGGTCTCCCCATAGATGGCATCATAGGGATGCTGCAGGCACCACTGAGTTGGCTTTCTCTGCTCCTCAGGCTAACACTGAACTGACTGTTGGTTCTCTCTGTGAGACAGGCAGACAAATGCTGTCTCTGTGTGGAGTTGCTGGTTCTCCACAGTGCCCTACTTCGTGACATTCATCATATCGGTTTTATGATGGCTTGGACATTGATCTTTTCCTGCCACCACTGACCCAGCCCCTGCCTCAGCCTCTTGTTACTAAAGTCCCTCTGCTCAAATGGCTTCTTGGGTGGGGCACCAGTAAGATGCCTGGCAATCTTCTACAGTGTCCCCTTTCTCCATCCTCAGGATGGCATCAGAGCTCTGATGGTCTGGTAATTCAATATCTTCCAGAGAAGAGATGAGCATCAGTCCCAACTTACAGGGAGACTTGGTGGAGAGGGGAACTGTTTGATGCCACCACCATTACCTGCCCAATCTTTACACATGATTCTCTTGAGTCCTTTCTCTCTCAACTTCAGAAAGGGTCATGAGCTTTTTCACCCAAAATGAGGAAAGTGGAAGGAACAGGCTCTCTTCAGGAACCGTAACTCCCTTCCAAGGTTACCTCCTCCCTCGAAATCCTCCCCTTATTTAGCCTGGGGAAGAGGGGTGGGCAAGAGCGGTACTGAAGGCTGCCTCTCTGTAAGCCCGGAAATGGTGGCTGAACACAGAAGTTCACAGTCCTCTGAGTCTGTGGAATCTTAGAGTTTTCTGTTTTAAGCTGTAATGGCTAACTCCAGCATTCACAACTATTTCCATTCTGTTACACCAACTTCTAGGGTGTCTTGTTTATCAAAAGCCATTTCTCTGTATTAGTGACCCTGTCATGCTGAGGGTGCAACTATGAAGAATTTCCTCAGACTTTCTTAGGGCTAGGGCTAGAAAAACAGAAAAATAGACAAAACATGTCTTTAATGCCAAGCATTCCCACCAACAACCTCGACCAGTCCTTCCCAGATCCTTCCCAGGAATCTCTAGGTTCAAAGGGTTCTATACGGAGTATTTGCTATTAGGTATCTTAAGGTGTGAGGTGTTAATCAGTTAAAAGATTCTCCAGAAGATCCAAAAAGCCAAAAAAATCCCCAAAATTCCCAAATATACAACTTCTGGCAGAATGATCCAGGTAGAGAGCTATTTGTTGAACCATTGCTCTGTCCCTTTATAAACATGGTCCCATCCTACTTCATTCTCTTTAGCTCACATTGATTCTCTTTCTCTTCTCCCCAAACCACAGAAATCTCAACTTTCTAATCAAACTTAACTGCTAACATTTCTGAGTGTTGCTTCTCATAGCCCATACAGTTACTTTCATAATAAACATGTCTTTGGATAAAGACCATCATCCCAGCTATAGGACAGAAAGCTGGGGATCAAAAGGTCACCTGCTGTTGAGGCTTCTGACTTCCAATGTGCCTAGCGTAAGTGTACACACATACCACTGCATTTATTGCAAAACCAGGCTGATTTCATACTAAATGAACATGAGAAGGTATTAGGAAAAATATTTCTTGTAAGTTTCAGATGTTTGGGGAAAGCCTTACTGTTTTTTTCAAAAAAAAAAAAAAAACCCACTTTAAAAGAATGTGACCAAACACCTTATTAGGCAAATACTGCAATAGAAAAAAAGAGAGCGAAAAGAAAGAAAAAGACAAAGTCCTATGTCCTTTCAATAATTTAATATAACCACAGATAGATAAGTAAAGCTGACTTATGAGGAGTGTTTGAACAAGAGAGCTGACTGTGCCTTTAACACCTTCCCAGTCTCCAAATGATGGGGACAAAGCTCTGGGTACCATTTGGCCATGGTACTGTATCACTGCATAGCAGAATGGACTCAATACCATCAACACAATAGTCACAAGCACAGTAATTTCATGACATACATATTTAAATTTCCCACATATTGACTTTGGAATTTCCACCCAAAAAAAAAAGGAATTAAATGATTAAACATACTTTCAGTTTAATGGAATTCCTCAAATATTCCTTGTATGTGTGATGAACTCACCTACCTCAAATGTAATTGGGAAGAAATCTTTATTATACAGCATCATATCCACCACCACTTATCAAAATTGCAACTTCCTTGGATTAGAAATTCAGATACTCCTATTAATTTACCAATGCTAGAAGACAAAACTATCAAATTATACAATAAACCGTATCAGCTTGCATTGATTAAGTAACAGTCCATCCTTAGTCTGTGTAATTTATGGCAAAATTGGATCATAAATTCTTGCTTCATGGTAAAGATGCTAATTCTGATAAAAGAATAAAAATATACTGAGTTCCACCCATCTCGGGGAAAGTGGAGTACAATATTACTGTAAAGTCATGGGTATTTTACATGAAAGGTTAAGAAGCTAAAAAAAATAGTCAAAGAATCCTTCACAGAGTTTCCCAAAGTTGTTCTCAGAATTGTTTCTTTTTGATTTGTCCACTAAACTTGGTGTTTAAGGTAGCTATATAACATCTGTTATTTCATACACACTAGCTAAGGTTTAAATCAATATTATTTAAGAGGATGTATAGCATAAAAATTAAAAGTAACCTCTGGAGCTAGACCATTTGGGTCCATTTCCTGGCTCTGCCATTTACTAGCCATGTGACCTTGGGCAAGTCATATAATATCTCTCCAACTGTAAAAAGGGAAATAGCAATTAAAAATACTACGCTGACATAACTATTGTGAGGACTGAATGAATTAATGCACATTAATTGAACAATGCTGGATGCTGGACTCATAATACAACTTATATAAGCATTTGCTACTATTATAAGAAAATTTCTCAATAGGAAAATCTCTTCAAGATGTACTGGGTGTTCTATCTATCAGATTAAACACAAAAATAAAGCCATTTAATTATTAATAACATATCTAAATATATAACACTTAATTATAGCATGGAAGCAATAATTCCAAAGTATTTCAAAGAGGGAATTCACCAAATGCTGAAGATGTCTCTGCATCTTGTATGTCAGTCTCCAGGGGGAGCACAGATTCTACCAACCTTCATCCCCTACTTCTGCCCCTACTACCTCCTCCAAAAATTAGTCCTGATAAATGATTACAAGACTGCAAGTTCAAGGACATTGATAGCTCTGTTTATGGAGATGAAGTTTTCAAAGGAGATAAAGGTCAGAGTACACATGGCGTGGTCTCCTCTTTCTCCCCTCACCCAACAACAGGCTGACCTGAAGGGGAGCAGAGCAAGACAGTTTATACTCCCTCTTCCCACACTTTTCCTGAGCTGACCCTAACCCAGCCTGAGCCAAGGGAGGCTTGGAGGTGAAGACATTCTCCTCCTGCTGACTCCTTATTCTATAGCCAGATGCAGTGAGCTCCTGAGCAGCCCACCCTCATCACCAGCTGTCAGATCTGAGATGGAAGATATGGGCTTTAAGAACACAGGCTATCTGGCCTGCTTTGGTTTGAAATCACTTGAGTTGTAGAGAAAAGCACCTATAGCATCATCCGGTCCAGCTTTCTAGAGTTCTGCCTTTTAATCTTGGTCCCAGCTAACAGTAAAGAGGTTTTTTTGTTTGTTTTGTTTTGTCTCTGTTTGCCTTCCTTGTGCATTATCTTCCTCAACATCTCACAGGCAAGGTGTTCTGAATATAATCTCACCATCATTTCTAACCATTACATAGTACCATACAATGATACAAGTGTGCCTAATTATACATACTGCCTGAGCTTAAGTCTAGTATAGATTTAGCACCTTTTAAAAGGCTTTTGAACAAGTCAGTGTGAAAGAATTAAAAAAGCAGATATTATCTTTCAAAGTTATTTTAAACTTTTGAATACAAAGTTGTATGATTAAAGAAAAACACAACATCCTTGCCAGTAATAGGTACATACTTTCATAAATTCACAAATACAAATTAAGAAATCTTTGGGAACTAAGCACACTTACTAAAATAGTTTAGTTGTTATGTTGTTTTGTTTTAGATGAATTGTATTGTTTTCAAAATTAACTTGCCTTTCTTCTTCCTGGAGTGATAATGATAATATAAACAATAATTCTTTTCTACTCACCATGTATAATCCTACTTATCTTAAAATAATGCTAGAGTAATTATTAGTGAGGTAAGTTAAAATAGCACTGTTAAAAATAAACTAGATTGTATCTCTCTTCAACACATCCACATAAAATGTTATAGATTAAACTACGAGTCAAATCCAATTTAAATCCAAGGGTCTATTCCAGTACTTTGTCACACTATAATTCTGTTGCCATCTAATGTTAGCTGAAATACACAACACATTGGCCAAGAATTAAAACAAAAGAGAATGTTGTTGTTACAGAACTTGACCATTCGGTTCTAATTGTTTCTATCAATTTAGTATACTCATTAATTATAATAAATTCTGTCTATCATAACCTTTATAGGAACTGGGATACAGAGATGAACTGGGGTGCAAAGATAAATAAGATTTGATAAAACTACAAACAAACCTTTTTTACATTATTAGAAAACATCAAAATATGAGATTTCGTAGAACTCACAGGTTCCACTGTAATAGGTTTACTGATTTATTAACAGATTTAGATTGGAAGTACAATCAGATTATTCGCTCTCCCCATCTAGTAACCAATGGTTCATTTACTAGTGTTGAAATCCCAGTGGAAAATTCAAAAAGGAACTTTACTCCTGCCTCTTACTTCTGTTTAGTCATTTTAAGTTGGATAATTGTTTTTAATGCACAATCTTGCAGAGGTCTCAGTTTAGACATTGCTCCTGAAAATGGAATTACGTTTAATGTCCACAGTTACTAAAGCTGAACAGTCACTGGGTGAACAGGGAAGCCTGCTGTAATTCTTTCTTTGAATTAGTCCCCAGCCTGCTGCCTGACCAGTTGCTCCAGCATTACCTAGAAGCAATAATGGATTGTTTGTTCAGTAGCACAAAAAGGAAAATTCAGCTGTCCCTGATGTCTTCTCACAATACCCTGTGGCACCTGAGGTGTTATTTGACAACAAATGTTCAATTAACATTTTACTGTACAAAATTTAATTACCTGTTTTCTCTACTGTAAAAGGGGAAAGGCTGGGAAAACAACTCTTCAGTCTGAGTTGTAATGCATGTTTGACCTCTCGATGGCTACGCTATTAACGTCTACTTTTTAAACTCTAATATATTTTCCAAGAAGGAAAAAAAATCTTATAAATTCTGATAGTAGTAGCAAGCACTAATCAACAGATACTTCTAAAATCTCTCATAAAAACATGACAAGGCTCTCTACCTAAATTTTATTCTGAATTCTCTTGAGAGAGGCTATAAGAAATCACATCAGAAAGGCACCACAATGAGAAGCAACCACTTTTAAGGTGAAATGTGACCATGTTTCCATGGCAATTTCAGGAAAAGTAAACACTCTGACTGAAGTTACTGCAATAATAAAACAAATCCACACAAGAAGTTCAACGCTATTTATAAATCATTCCTCAGGAGGAACACCCACGACTGAAACCACCAGGACATGCTAAGGGCATCCAGTAAGGCTGGCCAGCACTGCTGTACGATCAGGTTGTTTATCCTAAATTCATCCATAAGTCGGTTATTTGGAACTTTTAACACATATTTCTACAGGCAAAAGAGTCTATAAATGCTAATTAATTTCCACACCAATCTACAGAAGCCTATTTAACTTTTAGTATGTCTAAAATTTTTGAGTTATTGTTTTAATCACATTTAATTCCCTTCATAATTGTCCCTATAAAAAATGTCTTCAGAGCTCCCACACAAGATCCCCTATTTTATCTCTCCTCTAGAATAATACATATTACTATGCCATATATATCAGTGTAAAAGGGAATACAATCCTTCACAAACTCAACTGTCTGCATGGGCAGGGGAGATGTGTGCCGGGCATAAAAGAACAGGTATACCCTTCATATACTGACAACAAGTAGAATATCTGCCAAGCTGCTCTGCCTTTTAAAATACAGTACAGGCCTAACAAAATGACAAAAGATAAGAGCCTCTGCAATCCCTTTCTAGAATCATCTATTTCCAGGTGTTCTGAATTGGAGAGGTGGAGCAGAGAGAAGCTAATTTACCCATAAGCCTGGGAGTCCAAGAATCTGCCACTTTCTTAGATGTTCATGTTGCTTCTAATAAAAAGTATTCATGGACTGTGGGCTTTCTGCACCTGAGAATCAGCATGAGACCACAAATTCTCATGTCAAGCAGACATGGGTATGAATCCTGACTCTACGTTGTATCAGCAGCTCTCCAGGCCTTCCTTCTCTACGTTAAAGAGTTTGCTGTGAGGATTGATTACGATGTATGAAAGCTCCTGGTTTAGTACCTGACTCATAGTAGGCTGCACTTCAGAGACGTGAATAAAATTTCCCTTGCCCCTCTGAGGGGAGTTATAATTTTTATATGGGTCAACAGGTGCCCAAGGTGCATCTTTGAGGCTGCAGCTCAGAAACCCACTACACCAGCCCCACAATGAACATGACAGAATGAGACTGGCCGTGATACAAAATGAGAGACATGAACAACATGGAAGTCACCACTTTAGCTGCTTCAGCACATGTCTCAGCACTTCATTTCTAACGCCTATCTTCATCTCCCACACCTATGTCCAGAGGATCCAAATGATAATTTCTTCCCAAGATTTCACACTGAAGTATAATCAAAAGGAAATGGAAAAAAAGTAGAACTCTTCAATGCATTACACACAATGGGAGACAAATCAACTGCTTTTTTTTTTTTTTGGACGAATGGCATGTGGTATCTTAGTTCCCCAATCAGGGATAGTACTGGAGTCCCCTGCATTGGAAGGGCAGAGTCTTAACCACCGGACTGCCAGGTGGTCAACTGCTCTTTTTAAAACATGTATGTATCTCAATTCCCACAGTCTAGTATAAGGAATAAGCTACACTGCTTTCTATTTCCAAAAATTTCTATTATAGAGTTATAGAGCTATAAACTATAATCTAAAATGTTAAATATTTTAAATGTGTAAATTTGATATCAAGTACCAGATAAATGGTCTAAATTTTTTAAGTAGAAATATACTTGAGTAGTACATAATTTATAGATATTATCAACCTTGCATGTAACTAACTTGCCATTTTAAACCACAAGTCATGAAGAAGCAATGAAGATGGAGTGTATTGCAATATTGTGGTATACAACAATGCACTTACCAAAAAACATGCAACATTTATCAACAACAATGCTGTCCAAAAAATTACACAGAAAAAACACAGGGAAAAAATGGACTGGTTATAGAGAGCCTAGTTTAATTCTCACACTAAATTTTTTAAAACTTAGGACTGGGCATAAAAGGGAAGAAACATAATTATAGTAGAAAGAAGACTTTCCAAAGATGTGTAAGGATAAATGTTATTGTTTTCATCAGCTCAGAAGGAAATTGCTTTTTCATCTAAACACATGTTTTCACAAATTAGGGAGGGCAAATTTACTGAAAACATTCCTTTTATTAATATACAAGACAGTCTGTTTTCTGGCATGATAGAGGAATGCGCTATTCTGATTTATATAATATTCAAGTTCATAGAGAATCAGCAGTCAAATAATTAGACCAGAAACAATACCTAAATTGAGCTGAAAAGAATTTGATATTCGATGATTCACAATCTTTCAGTGGCTCAGAGTTATGATCATGAATATCAGTTATCACTGTACTAAGGCTATTTGGAACAACATTTAATAGTTTGATTAATATAAAGTGTACTAAAGACTTTCTTTTTTGTGTATGCTTCAATGCCAAATAAAAAGAACTCTTGGCAAAACTATGAAGAATGCAATCTTTTCTCAATACAGAACATGTGCTACTTATTTCTTATATGATCTAGACCTTTTTTAGAAACTCTCATTTTTACTACACTAAAGTGAACAAACCATGGGGCAGCAGATTCAAGATGTCAACAGTAAGGTCCTTCATCTCAGAGAGGGAGTGGAACAGAGCCCACCACCTGCCTCTTTCCCCACGGGAAGATAATGAAAGCCTCTAGGAATAGACCCCAAGGACCACTGCCCATCAATGACCTACCAGGTTATCCTTGAAGATTAACAGACCCATCACAATGACCTTAGACAACCCTCTAGACATCAAAATGTTTGGAGCAAATCTGAAGATATGAGGCCTGTAAACTCTAGCCAAACTTTATTACATAAAATAGCAGCATCAATAGTTCACCACAGCTATGTACAGATATATATGCTTTTATATACATGGAATATTTCTGGAAGGATACACAAGAAAGTGTTAGCTATGGGGGTGGACTGTGTAAGTGGGAATGCGGAGTGGCTGGGAGTTTTCCCTTCAAACTCCTTTGCAACATTTGCTTTTATCATATGCATATATTACTTTTTCAGTAAGAGCTAATTTAAAATAATAATAATTCACTTCATTTTCTGATATCTTTAATTTTAAAGGTCATTTATTAAATGTTTATTTTACTATTAAATAAGGAAAGGATCAAGCTGCTACTCTGTTGCCTCCCTCCTTTTTCGTCACAAAAAGAAACTCCAAAACAGAACAGGCACTATTACTCATCAAGGACCCTTCTGAGAATACCAACCAGCACATACTAAAATTTTTAAATTGCAGATTTACCTGCAAGAATTTATATATTCCTTACACTGTTAATTTCATTTTTTACAACAAAAAAAAGCCCACTATTTTTTATGATGTATATTTTAAACTATGTTTCGGCTCTCATTTTCACACAACACATATAGTGTCTATATCTTATATTCCAAAATGTATGCTATCTAATTGTGATGCTTTTTTTAAGATTCAAAACAATGTGTTTTCTGACTTGTGGGTTAAAAGGGAAAAAAAGTGATCATTTCCTTTTTATCCAAATTCACACCCAGAATAGAACACTCCTCTTCACATAATCTAAAAGTCACAAAACAGAAACTACTACAAGTCATTTGCAACTACCACCCACTCTTCTTTTAATATAGAAATCTCCCTGTTTGGCTTTAAACTTCCATGTGTCAGTATTGGGGAAAAGCCTAGACCATACTTGGAGCTAGCTGGATGGACTGTGGAAGCAGTCTACCTACACCGGCACTAGGAGCTCCAATTTAGAGCTTGAGAAAAAGACACGTATTATGTGGTGTATACACAGTTTAAACCTGAACAAGGGTTTTGAATATATTAACACAGGTATGTTGAATAGTAAGTAGTTTCAAGTCCATCCTTCATTATCATCTTTGGCTTACTTTCCTATGGAAGTAGTTTCACACTGACTGTTCTACCAAGATCAGTTTTAACGTCATGTACCCAAGATTACCCACATGCATTTACCCTAAAAGGCCCTTTTCCAAGCCTGTGGAAGGGTTCTGACTTCCAGGAGACCTTATCCCGATGTCATGCACCCAAGACGAAATCTGCAACAGGAAACAAGCCCCAAGTGGAAAGAAGACAGAAAGAGATAAAGGAGGGGCAAGGCCTACAAATTTCTTGCCAAACGGATGGGGAGAAACCCTGACTGGTAGTTGAGGGGTCAGGAAGCGTTTTCCTTGGATGTGGTGGTAACCACAAGGACCCGGGATGATGCTTGGTGGATAGGCTGCTTTCCGATTGCGCTTTGGGCTCCACCATCGCTCTTTACCTTGCCGCAGAGGCCACTGAAAGTCTGCCTGTCTACGGGGAAAGTTCACGCTTCGTGAGATCTCAGGACAGTTTGAGTCTCGAGGGTTTGGGGGTTTTGTTGTTGGGTTTTTTGTTGTTGTTTGCTTTTGTTTTTTCACTTGAGGGTAAACTGTGCATTTACTGTGCGGAAAAAGCTAACTTTTCTTTGGAGAGTAGCGCACAGCCATCCCGTGGGTCTGCCTTCCTCCTTACGTCAACGGTTCGGCGAAACTTTCGGAGAAAATGAGGAAAAGCATCCATCAAAACGCAGTGACACAGACCGGAACTTTTCCTCCGCTGTCAAGAAAAAAAAGTCACTTCTGCTTCTCACAGACAAGAGCTGAGTCTGGGAACCTCCGGACAAGGAAGGAAGGTTTGGTAATAAAGGAGATGGGAGAAAACAATGCTGAGCCTGCGATGCCTCCGGACACCAGACATCCTGCCCCGGCCCGCGACCCACCCACCGCCCACCACGCACACCCACGCTCCCGGGGCCGCGCGGCCTCGCTTACCTTGATGATGCTGCTGCGCCGGGGGGTGGCCCGCGCAGCCTCCAGGAGGCCGGCCTCACTATCCGCCGGGGCGCCTGCAGCGCTGGGCAGCGCGACCCCGCTGCGACGGTCCCTCCACCGGCCCCCAGGGGCCGCCGCCACGCCGTCCGCGCAGGCGGCGTCCGGGCCCACTCGGGGGTCATCTTCGCTCGCTACCGCGTCTGCCGGCGCCGGACCCTCCCTGCCGGCTGCGCCCTCGGCCATGGCAGAGCGCTTTTCGGGCTCCCCGGGGCGCAGCGGCACGCCCAGCAGTCGAGTCCAGCCTCTGGGCACGGGTGCGCTCACGCACCGGCAGGCGGCCCCGCCAGACTTTGTTTCACCGCCTGGTGGTGGCGGCGGCGGCGGCGGCAACTTTCTGGAGAGGAGACATCGCTGGAGCAGAGACGTCCGCGGGCTTTGGTCCAAGAGGCTGGCCGGCCTTGGGGGGACAGCGGCCGGGGTGAGGAGGAGACGTGAGCCGGAGGGAGAAGGAGAGGCGAGAAGGAGAGGGAGGGGTCCGAAATGTAATGCAGAAGCCCGCTCTTCGCCAGACAAAAGGCAGCGGGAGCCCGGCAGGGCGGCCTCCGAGGCCGGGATGCGCGCGGCCTGAGGGGTCTGGGGCCCGGCGACCGCGGCCCGGCGCACCCGCCACCTGCCCGCGGACGGCGGTGCAGTGGCCCCAGGAAGTGCGGCGGCGGCGGCAGCGACCTCCACTCCGCTCTGTTGTGACAGGGAGGGAAGAGTTGTTTTGACAGCCCGTGGGGATTGGCAGGCGTCTGGGCCTCTTAGGAGCCTCGCCTCGCCGAGGAGGGGGGTCGGCCCGACCAATCCCCACTGCGGAGGGGTGTGTCCGAGCGCGAAGAATGGAATGTGTTCTCTAACCTGGACTCGACCCAGCCAGGCTCGTGTCCTCCAGTGGGGTGTGAGAGCGCGCGCGCGTGTGCGCACCCGGAGGCGCTCTGTGTATATTTTTGGAAGTTTAGATGTTCGAAACGAACCTAAAGATGCAACAAAATCCAGGGGTGAGGGAGGGGCGGGGGAAAAGAAACCTTCGTTTGCAAAGCAAAGCGATATGAAGGAGATGGGGTGTTGAGTATTAATGTCAAAGCCTTTGGGGTGACGCTGAGCGCAGCTTCGCACCATCAGGGGTTAATTGTAGCCTCTCCCCTTTAGAAGTTAAGTCCATGCAAAGATAAACTAGGGTTTAGTGGGACCCTTTTTTTGGATAATTTGCTTCAAGTTCCCTGTAAAGGTCTTCAGTTCACTCTGCAATGTGAATAAATATGACAAGGAAATGGAATCAGATTAAAGAGGGTAATAGGAAACCGAACCAACTAAATCCTCTGGAGAGCGACTCCTCGCAAAGCACGGATATAATGCATGTTGGCTAAACACAAGGTGAGGTAGGGGGTTTAATCTCTATCCTAAAACATCCCTATTCGATAATGAATGGGTCAACCTCCTCTCTCTAGATAATCCTATATAAACATATTTTGCTCATTTCCAGTAAGTTAGCAAGCAAGAGGAGAGATATCCTTGAATGATGCATTAAGGCACTGAAATTAACCACAGAATGTTCAGATAGATGAAAAAAGGATGGCTCTGACGTTCCCTAGTAGGGCAGAAGATTTGACATTTTAATTTAAAGGATTTTTAGTATTAGAATCTATGTTAAACCTTATTTATCACATTAAATTATATTTTAATTATTAATAATTTTATAATTTGAGATGTTACTTGTTCCTTTGATTATGAACATGAGAAATTCTTCAGCCTTTTAGACCTGGAATTTGTTAGAATATCAGAATTTTAGAGATGCAAGGGGATTTAAGGATCATCTTGTGCAGCCCTTTTATTTTACAGATGAGAAGAAGGCCCAGAAAGCTTTAGTTTCTTGTCTACTAGTTAGTGCAGGAGCTGCAATTAGAATCTGCCACTTAACTCCTCTAGTAATCTCTTCACTACTTTATCTGGCTCCTCTGGGCTGCATGCAGCCAGAACTGGATGAGGCCCTTGGGAGTTTTCAGACTTGACATTTACCAACTCTTAGGGAAGACTGAGAAGGCTTGATTTTACCTTTTTAAATATAAATGCAGCCTAGTAATGAAATCTCTGGTTTTAGAACCAACACCACCCTCTAGTGAGATTCTGAGAACTGCATCCATAATAGCAAATGCTTTTTTCTTTCCTTCTCATGTGTAAAAGACAGGAGAGGAAACTCAATTAAAGCTTCCTTTCAACTGATCTGCCCTTAAAACCCACAGACTAGAGAAAGGAAGTAAAAGGGCACGCAGACTTACCCATACATGTCTTTCATCTTCATAAGAAATATTTTTACTTGCTATATTCACAAATGCAACCTATTTTAACCTATCACTTTTTTCTTTGATATTCAAGTATCACTATGTTTTACTTCTGTCTTCTACAGTTGCTTTCAGAGCTTTATTCTTCTGTTACCCTAATAAAAATTCCAATCTTGGGTTGGCCTCTGAGAAATGTAAAACTGCGGTTATCTCACTCATTATCTTGTTCTATGATATTAATATCATTTACAGGGATTTCCCATGCAAATGGTTTGTGTATACCATCCTGATAATATTTTTAATATTAAAATGTGTCACCTAACTAACATTTACAGTCAGTGATCTTCAAAAATATAAACCAGGGACTTCCTAGGTGGCGCAGTGGTTAAGAATCCGCCTGCCAATGCAGGGGACACGGGTTCAATCCCTGCTCCAGGAAGATCCCACATGCTGCGAAGCAACTAAGCCCATGCACTACAACTATTGAGCCTGCACTCTAGAGCCTGTGAGCCACAACTATTGAGCCTGTGTGCCACAACTACTGAAGCCATACGCCTACAGCCCATGCTCCACAACAAGATAAGCCACCACAATGAGGAGCCTGCACACCACAATGAAGAGTAGCCCCCGCTCGCCACAACTAGAGAAAGCCCATGTACAACAACAAAGACCCAATGCAGGAAATAAAGAAATAAAGAAACAAATAAATAAATGGAAAAAAATAAAATAAATCAGAAAGTATGGCATGCAGTGTACAAAACTTTTTGTGTTTCAACTAGATGATTTCCAGTTGGACTCATCTCTTTTCTCCCTTAGCGGCCTTCTCTCTCACCCTCATGTGAAGGCAAACACACACACACACACACACACACACATTCGCGTGCGTGCCTCTGAATCTTTGCTCTGAGCATCTGTTCATAAAGACAGTTGTCTAATTCATTCTGCTTTGAGAATATAGCTGGACCCTGATCTAGTAAGTTTTTCATACTGTTGTCCTCTAGCATAAGCTCAGAAGGCTTCTCCTGAAATTCATGTCTGCAATTAAAAAAAAAAAAGAACCCCCCATTGAGCCTACTCCTACCCATGCACAAATTCTACTCTGTGGCCCCACTCCCAAGATTGAAAAGTTTAGCCAGACTCAGTCAGATCAGCAGCCATGTACACATTCCTGCCCTCCATTAAAAAACCCCCTTTCCAAGTTATTATGACCCACAACTCCTGCCTCCCAATCATTCACCAAGTAATGCGATGACCACTTGATGGGCGAATTGGAAGTTGGAAGAATGGGACGGATAAGGGGAAGGGATGTGAATAAGAAACATAAATTGTCAATTCAAACGTCGCCACCTCAGAAATGTCTTCTCTGACCACAAATCTCAAGTTTCAACCTTCACCTTCAATCTCACATACATATCATGTTACTAATGTTATTCTGTTTTGTTTTCTCATAGGATTTTTTTACTGTAAATAAACTGTCCTGTCCATGGAGTTGTTTACTTATGGAGTCTGTCACGCTGACTTCCTGTCTCTGCCCCACTGAAATGGAGAATAATCTCTGTGTGCAAAAAATACTTGTCTATTTTGTTCACTGCTGTATCTCCAGCCCCCAGAACCATGCCTGGCAGAGTAGGTGCTCAATAAATATTTGTGGACCGAACCCTTACCTTTGCAGTTTTCTGACAATAAAACAACCACTTCTGATAAAGAAAATGGCTCCGTCACTGAGGACTTCTCACCATCAAGGATCCTGGAATTCCATCCTAGGGCAAAACTCAGAGCAGACCCAAAGCTGCTTGCAAAATTAGAAGGATGGTTATAAATTGGAGTAACGTGAAATTTAGAATTGGACTGAAAAACTGATGGGAACCTAGCCAGGTCCAGCAAACCTGAAAATACCTAGCCCAGAATGGAAGACCAGATATGTCAATTTACTTCTTCCAGCTCAGGGTATGAGTACAGCATTTTCAAATGAGCCACATGTATCTTTACATTCAGTCACAGAACTCCCCAATAGACATTGTAATCATTTTGATTTGTTAGTTCAAAAAGAAGCAATTTGCAGGGTAATTTATAGTATACATATTATAGTAGAGCAAATATATGCTGTCAATAAAAGATAAGAAAAACTTAATACAACCTCTTAAAATTCAAGATTTTCCTCTTCTTGACAGGTATTCCTTCATCCCTTCTATTTCAGTAACTAAAACATAAGATTCAACTAATTTATTTCTAAGTAGAAGGACACTCCATGATAGCAGTCCTACAAAAATGAGAAGTTACAGGGAGTTCGCTGGTGGCTTTGGCTAGGATTCCGGGCTTTCACTGCCATAGCCCAGGTTTAATCCCTGGTTGGGGAACTGAGATCCCAAAAGCTGTGTGGCATGGCCCAAAAAAAAAAAAAAAAAAAAAAAAATTTGAGAAGTTACAACTCATTTAGGATAGATCTAGGTTCACCAATTTAATAAATCTTCCAAGAACTGAAAGGTGATAAATATTTAAGAAATCTCTAATTACAGACAATGTTCTTCAATGTCTGATGGCTGCTGCAAACCTGTACTACTTGCAGGAGAACAGAATGCCCAGGTGTTTGTCCATTAACACTTCTCCCCAAGACTCACCCCACGTAGACCCTAAGGCTAAAATACGCTACCAGGAGCCCCAGGCCAATCGTCTGGGAACAGCCTGTATGTTCAGGGCAAAGGTCTTTTAAAACTAGACAGTCAGTGTTGATTTATTTTCTATGTATTAACTTACTTTGACATGGATCCTGGAGTTGGAACTCAGATTGTAGTTATGTTCCCTATTGATGCAGGAGCCACAAAGGCATCTATGAAAAGTACCACTGGAATGGCACCAATGATGCCCCATGAAAACTTGTTTCTCTTCTTTATCTACTTTATTTAACAACTTGGGTATGATTTTATGATATAAACCTCCTGAAATCAAACATACTCCAAATGCCTCACACTTGCAATGCAGGAGTGAATATGGGGTAGTTTCCTCCTCTTCTCCGCCACCCCAGGTACATATCCCAAATCTAATTCATCTGCATGTTTTGGGGATTCTTCCTTCAATTTTGCCAAGACATGAAGTTTATATAGGGCCCACTGGAAGAAAACAGGGAGTCATATTTCTTTCTCTAATGCACTCCCTTCCTTTGCTCATGATGTATTACTCTTATACCTATTTTGTTAACCTTATTATGCTTTTGTTGTATCCTACCTCAAGTCTTTTGGAAAAAGCAGACTGCGATATTTAAATAAGCACAAAATCATAATGCATGTTCTAAATTAAAAAATAAGACAAGAGTAAAGTATGGTCTCTTTTGTAAGCACTTTTTAGTTCCAAATAAGCTTTCAGGTGTATAGCTCTTTGGTTTAGCACAAGTTTATCTGCTTTATAAAAATAAGGAACTTAAAAAGTGAATCCTTTCTTTAAAAAAAATAAATTCCATTTGAAGCCAAATGTCTAGAGAAAGCTGAATGGCTAACATTTGCTCTGTCATCAACCCCTGTGAGAATCTCACAGTTCCCACCCTCACTGACTCAGATAGGTCACCATGGATACAACGCCTCTACCCTTATCCCACAGTGGAGGAGCAACAGCTGTTGAACTGCACTTGGGAATTTTGCCATTCTCTGCTTTACATAAAATGTACTGGTGAAACTGTTCCGATAATGTCACAATTGTTTTAGAAATATTAGGAGAGAAAACATGTTGCAAGAATCATCTGAAATACTGAGCAAAAGCAAAGGACTAAAATTTAATTTAAACTGTGAAGTGAGATAACAAGCAGCAAACATAGTACAATACTATAATTAGTGTAATGAGAGGTTACAGAGCTTTCTTTAAAGTTTCTCTGGCCAAAATGAGTTTTCAATAACTAAGCTCATAGTAGCACATAGAATTTATTTGGAAGATTCCTTATTAGCAAATAATTAAACTCTAAACAAAAAGTACCAAACTATTATTTTCAGATTATCATTTCTAAAGGAAGGAATATTTTTCTGATTTTTTGATAAACATGTTTCTCAACAACGTACTGCTGTGAATTCTAAATTTCAGAAAAATACAATATGTGGATAAAATAGAATCTTACCCTTCTACCTACCTTAATTCTTCCTATATGCAAAATACAGATTAGAAGGGTTTTAGTTTGTGTTCTGAAAATGTAAAGAATGGTCTATGATCTGACTGAAACTAAAAAATATTTTTTCATTTCTCATCATTAAATCTGCTCACTCACCAATCATTAATAACATACATTAGTATGATCACATAAAAATATTTCATTAATACTCTGTCGTAAAGCAGATCATCCTACTCTGCAAGATGTTCACTGATCCTTCCCTGTGGGAGAATTAATACATCCTCATCCCATTGACAGCAGACTCAGCCATGTGACTTGTTTAGGCCAATGAAAGATGAGTGGAAGAACTTCTCGTCTACAGAAGTTTTGAGCCAGTATATACTTACCATGATCTCATTTTCCTTTGCCACAAGATTAATTGTTCACCAGACAAAGGCTGGATCTTGAAAATGGCAATGCAGCAGAGCTGAAGTCAATCTGCAATGAACATGAAACATGAGCAAGAAAGCAACCTTTGTTGTAAGTCCCTCAGATTTGGGGGTCATTTGTTACTATAGTAGAATCTAAAGTCCCCTGACTGATACAGACACATAAGTTTACTAAAAGCCCTGTTCTTTCCACAACCATGCTATTGGTTCATATGACCAGATACTGTTTGACTTGTGTAGCAAATAAACATTCTTGGCATCTATTAAACCAGTAAAAAAGAAAACTTTTTGTATATTCAGTAAAATTTTGTATGGTTATTTCCATTTCTGTGACATATTTTTCTCATTTCTTTCTTTCCTGCAAGCTGTATAAGCCTAATTTTGCCTTTCTTAATATATTTAAGAAACAATAACATAAATGTGATCATATGCATGTTTTTTGGTACAATTTTTTAATCTTCTTTTACCTGTCTTGCACATTTCTCTATTCCTCCACCCATTCAACCCTCCCATTCCTTACAAGATAACTCAAATTAATAACCTAGTATTTATCTTTTCAATTTTGGCTTACATTCATATATGTAGATATACACATATAAATTGAGTGTGTTTTTGCCATTGTTTGATTCACAAAAAAAAGCAGGGGGAGATATTTTTATACATACTCTCTTGAAACTTCCTTTTCTCACTTAATACTGGGTAAGGATCCCACCACCTCATCTGTAATATCTACTAATTCATTCTTTTAAATAAATGCATAATAGTCCATGGTATGGATATATCATAATTCATTCAGGCTTTGCCCTATTTTGGGTACTCAATTTATTTCTAATTTTTTCACCATTACAAACAATGTTGTAATAATCATTTTTCTACACACGTCTTTATGAATCAGTCATTTCATTTCCATCAGAGAGAATTCCGTGAGTAAAATTTGGGGTCTAAGGATATATGTGTTTTTTATTAGATAATGCCAGATAGATTTTCCACAGAATAACAACGCGTTATATTTCACCCCAATGGGTATTGTAGCTCTCATTTATTTCTGTCTTTTATGGGTATAAAATTATATTCCATTGTTATTTTAATTTGCACTTTCCAGATTACTAAGCATCATTTCAAATGTTTCTTGGCCATTTGGACTTAATCTTCAGTAAATTGTCTGTACATGTGCTTTGCCTAATTTTCCACTGGATTAAATGCGTTTTTCTTCTCCGTTTGTAAGAGTTAGATGTCAAACACAGAGATGCCACACTCAGATTCTGCTTCAATAAAAGGTTCGCTCTCCAGCTGCAAGGTGTATGGTTCACTGACAGCCTTCAGCTGTCCAATTATTTTGGGTCCACCTCAGCTTTTGACCCATGGTCTTGTTCGTCTTGAGGAAGCCCTCTGCCAATGAATAAGGATAGCTGAGAACAAGCTCTTCTCTTCTCTGGGCAATCTCCAGCCAATGGGCCCTGGCCATTTCCACTGTGGCAGGACTCCTCCAACAGGTAATCATTGCTCCAGAGCTGCCCCTTGGGCTGGTCGAGATTTTGTCATGTCTGTACCTAGGCTCCTCCTGCCCAATCTTGCTCTTCCCTTTTTCTTCTACTGTGTTACTTTCCAATAAACCTTTTGTACCTCTAACTCATCATGCTTCTCAGAGAACCCAACCAGCATATTAAAGATCTTACCCTTATTACATTATCTGCTTTCATAAGTTTTTTTAAGAATTGTTTATTGACTTTGTTTATGGTTTTTTTGCTTATACCTTATGTTAATTTCTATATAATCAAATATGTCTATTCTCAGCATTGATTAGGAAGCCCTTTCCAATGCCTAGATTATACATATAATCTACATTTTTGCAAGATTTTTATTGCTTTTCTTTAACATTTAAGTATTTGGTCTTTCTATAATTTATTTTTAAATTTAGTTTGTGTATATAAGTGCATACAAAGTTAAATAAATTTTTTTAAGCTCTTTTTTGGAATATAATTGCATAAAATTTTAAAAATAAGATGGTGGTCTACTTTTTATTTTCTTCATTAACTAATCTATTCTTTTCTTACTGAATTGAATTATCCTTACTGTCATATACTAAATTCTTACATGTATTTCAGTCTACTTCTGGGTTATCTATTCTAATTCCCATCCAATATCATATTAATTTGATTACAGTGACTTTGCGGTATGTTCTTATTCCCACACTCCCTCTATATGGTAGCTAGAGGGATTTACCTAAAGTACACACCTGACTCCCCACTATGAAGCTTTATTGGTTTGCCAGTGCCAGGTGAATAGGGTCCAGGCTCTTTGGCATATGTGGCCATGGCTCCTATCTACATCCCTGTCTTCCTGACTACTCCACTTCTCTTCGTTCATACTTTAGGACTTTCAGGCTACTTGAAGTCTGCTGAATACCACATGCTGTTTCATGCTGTCACATTTTGGTTACATGAAAAGTCTTTCCCACCTTTCTTCACTGAACTAACCATTATTCTTTCTGCAAAATTCATTTCAGACTGCATCTTTTCCAGGAAGCCTTTCCAAAACCCACAACTTATACTTTACCCTGCATTAGTACGTTTGGTACCTACTATACTACATTGATACATCTCTTTAAGTGTGTCTGCCTTCTGCTTTATACTGTAAAATTCATTTCTTACTCATTTTTGTACATTTCAAACTCAACCCTAAGATGATACAAAACAAGCATTAAATACATTTTTCTTAAACTACTAAATTAGAGTAATGGTCCTCTGACCATTCCTCTCTGAGGATGTGGGAAGAAATATTAGGACTTATCTAAATTGAATAAGAAGTAAATCAAGCTTTGTGCATGTCAATATGCAGATTCCACTGGCACCATCACTTGATCCCTATGTGGGTGGAAGAGGTATTTTGAGGGATGATTGGGAGTTCCAGAACTTGCAGAAGTTGACAGTGCCAACTCATCGCTTGGTACATAAATCCAGTTAAATAAATTTTAAAATTATATTGTGTAGTTTAAGCTAGACTAATTCAAAATGGATGGATGGCTTAAAATATTCCTGGAAAATATCTTGAATTGAATATAATTCTAGTGAACATTTCAAAAATAGCAGAGTTGACCCTTCTCGTGTTCAATACAAGGACATCATTATTTATATTAAAAGGAAAAAATAATGACCATGTATTTAACAAGAAGTCAGCCAAAAATTTTTTTTACTTTTTGACATGCAGGTGTACATTCACTTCTGAAAACAACCATGACCACTGGCAAAACATTTTAAAGAAATATTTGCTCCATCTTTTTAAAATTCTTTTGTCTATGTTTTATGATATACATAAATACTAATAAAGAAAAATACGTATATAATAAATAAATAAATACAAATGAGATATCCTCAAAAACCAATAAGAGAGTGAAAACAAAAGTGTGGAGACCCCTGCAGGAGAGTGAGGTCCTCAAGATCTATTCATCTTTTATTAGGTCAGGAAGACAGAGGAAGTATTCATCAAACATATTGAGGATGAAACGAATTCCTTTACTGTGAATTAAGCCATGAGGAAAGGATGGGAAGGAACTTAATAGTGGAAAGAAGAATCATGAAAGGAAGCTTGAAGGAGAGTCTAGGAAAGTAAACAGGAGCAAAGCAAAAACCTCATGAAGAGGAATTGGTCCATTTCGTTAGGAATCAGCACAGTAGTCAAGGCATTCAAGCCTCAGAACAACTCAAATGTGTCAAGGTATTTCCCAAGGCATTCCCCTACACTAGGCAGCCATTGCTTGCATCCACTTTCTCCAAGGGGAAAAGAAACAAGCTAAAGGAAAATTTGCATTTTGAGTTCATAATCAAATAAACTGTACCCAAATCAAGCTAATAAATCCAGCGGGCCAAAATTAGTATCATAAGAAAGCCTAAATTAAACTGTGGTTTTTGTGTGCCTATATTTGTTTTATAAACAAAGTCCTTAAGTTAATCAAATTTTTACCACTGTGGGGAAATAGAGCTCAGCAAAACAGCAACAACCAATCAATGAGCTCCTATGGAATGTAGGTTTTGTGCTACATTCAATAGGAGCACATTTTGACTTTTATGTGCATTATCCCTCAATTAATCAATAGCCTGAAGTAGTAAATGCTATCACCCTTATTTGGGGGATGGAAAACAGAGGTTATATAACTCTCCAGAGCACACAGCAGAGTCAGAATCCAAAGCTCCACCACCACCACCACTGGATCACTGTATTATAACACTACCCCCTTAATGTCTCCCAAGCTTATCATCAGATGATAGTCAATGAAGCTACACCAGATGCTTAAACAATGGCTTTGAATTTTGGTTGCCTCTAAAAATTTTCAGTGCTTCCAAGGAGACCCTTGGAACACAGCCTTAAACACATCCACATATAAAATGAAAGGGCAAATACAAATTAAAAATAAGAGGCTCAGGGTATATGCTCAGTAGTGGGATTGTTGGGTCATATGGTAGTTCTATTTTTAGTTTTTTAAGGAACCTCCATACTGTTTTCCATAGTGGCTGTACCAATTTATATTCCCACCAACAGTGCAGGAGGGTGCCCTTTTTTATACATCCACTCCAGCATTTATTGTTTCTAGCTATTTGATGATGGCCTTTCTGACCAGCGTAAGGTGACACCTCACTGTGGCTTTGACTTGCATTTCTCTAATGATTAGTGATGTTGAGCATCTTCTCATGTGTTTGTTAGCCATATGTATGTCTTCTTTTAGAAAAGATACATGTACCACAATGTTCACTGCAGCACTATTTACAATAGCCAGGACATGGAAGCAACCTAAATGCCCATCAACAGATGAATGGATAAAAAAAGATGTGGCACATATATGCAATGGAATATTACTCAGCTATAAAAAGGAATGAAATTGAGTTATTTGTAGTGAGGTGGACGGACCTAGAGTCTGTCATACAGAGTGAAGTAAGCCAGAAAGAGAAAAACAAATACCGAATGCTAACGCATATATATGGAATCTTAAAAAAATGGTACTGATGAACCCAGTGACAGGGCAAGAATAAAGATGCAGATGCAGAGAATGGACTGGAGGACACGGGGTTGGGGGGGGGGGGGCGAAAGGGAAGCTGGGACGAAGTGAGAGAGTAGCATAGACATATTTACACTACCAACTGTAAAATAGATAGCTAGTGGGAAGTTGCTATATAACAAAGGGAGATCAACTTGATGATGGGTGATGCCTTAGAGAGCCAGGACAGGGAGGGTGGGAGGGAGTCACGGGAGGGAGGGGATATGGGGATATATGTATAAATACAGCTGATTCACTTTGGTGTACCTCAAAAGCTGGTACAAGAACGTAAAGCAATTATATTCCAATAAAGAGCTTAAAAAAAAAAAGATGCAGATGCAGAACACAGACTTGAGGACACAGAGAGGGGGAGGGGAAGGGGATGCTGGGACGAAGTGAGAGAGTAGCACTGACATATATACATTACCAAATGTAAAACAGATAGCTAGTGGGAAGCAACTGCATAACACAGGGAGATCAACTCGATGATTGGTGATGACCTAGAGGGGTGGGATAGGGAGGGTGGGAGAGAGGCTCAAGAGGGAGCGGATATGGGGGTATAATTATAAATACAGCTGATTCACTTTGTTGTACAGCAGAAACTGGCACAACAGTGTAAAGCAATTATACTACAATAAGGAGCAGGAAAAAAAGAGGCTGGATTCTCCCTATTAAAAATAAGGGAATAGGCTTCTCTCCTTTTTCTTTCAGAATTTCTTTCTCTGTGCTTTCCAAATGTATGTAAATCTGTATAGTGGGTAAATAAGCCTCTTGCTAGTCTCACAACTCAGAAATGTTTCCTCAAGAACCATCTTTTTTAATGCATATTTTGGAAATTCAAATTTCAAGTGTTATAGCTCCCCTATCTCCCAGTTTCAGTAAGAAGGTAAGAACCTAACTTTGGTGGTTGCCTTGCTCTAGTTTGTAAAACTACCTCCTGTCACAAAGATACAAGAAGTTTGTTTTTCCTCTAGATAAAGCCAATTACCAGGTGAAGTTGGGATGAACTATATATATTATGTAATGGGTTGTATCTCCTTGGCTATATAAAACAGGGTAAGATTCTTTTCTGTCTTTGCAGTCTCTCACAGGTAGTTTGCCTGTCATGGGTACCACAGGTCTCATGCTTATTCAATAATCAAACTGTTTTTTGTCTCCATCATCTTGGTGGAGAGGTTTTCTGGGTTGCAAGCAAGTTTTGTTTTTTAATTATGTTGCCCCAACGATAACTAATATGGATAGTTTCTTGAGTATGGAACCAACAGAGGACAAACTCAAACTGGGAATGATATTTTCAAGCCTACTGTCATTAAATACATACAATGTGCAACCTGGATTTTCAGGCAATCTTAGGTTACTGGATCTATGCTACTGGTATTCACTGCAATCTCTGAGGTGTCCTCTCTAAGAAAAAAGTCTGAATTTTTCCTGGAATTATTCTGTTTCTATCACGTGTTTCTTCAACCAAAAGTAAGTAGTAGTAACCTGCTTAATCCCATTGTGGAGAAAAAGTCACTCAATGGTTATGAAGTTATTTTAGTATATGCTGTGGTATGTCCAAATTCACTTCAGTTCTGAGCCCTTGTTCCACCAGATGCTTAGTGTGGGTTGTTTTTAGCTGAGCCCCTTTCCAGAAATTGCCCTCAGCTGAAGAGAGCCATCATGTTCAAAGTCAGGTCTACTCCCTAGAAGCAGCCTGCATACAGTGACTATAGACTGGAGGGTTGAGGGAGAAACCTGGTCACTAGGGACAACTTTGAAAGTCATCCTAGGATTGCTGAGGACTCTACTGCAACATCACAATTCAACTTCTTCTGCCCAGTTCTGTTTCCCTTACTTTCCTCAGGTGTTGTTCCCAAGCACAGGTCCCCAAAAACTTCTGCGTGCAAATCTCAGAGTGTGTTTCCTGAGGAACTCAACTTGAAACACTCACCCAGTTGAAAAATTTTCCAAATGTCAAGCAGTTACTTATGTCTGGGAGTGTGACAGTAAAACATGATGAACATAAACCAGTGTTTCCTGATACCATCTTATAATGCAGGAGCTATGTGTAGGCAGGGCTGCAACTGGCCCATTCAGCATCTTTTTATGAATTAGAAAAAAGTTCTCTCATTGAATGGATAGTGCCCTAAGGCTACATGGTGATGTGAGTGAAGCAGAAAGGACTGGATTTCAGCGTACTCACTCCTTTGGCCAGACACCCTTACGCACTGAATAATCTACACAACAGTACATGGTGACCTGCCTTAGGTACAAAACATCAGTGTGCACCAAGGAAACAACTGCCTGCTATTCGAACACACTGTAGTTGCTGGAGGAGAGTAGACCAGTGACAATTCAATTCAACAAATGTTTATACACAGATATTTGAAACATCAAGGAGAAAAGGATACTAGGGACATGGCATGACATATTCTCAAGATGCCTAAGGGTGTAAGAATAATGAATTGAGGGGTCATGATTGTGGCTGTGAAAATACCACATGCATTTGAAGGAAACCAGAATATTCACCCCAAAATATGTCTCTTTGACATAAAATTATTTTGATTTGAAAGCAATTAAGAAGCAGCAAATGCAGAAAAGATCCCCCTGTTCTTCCTAAAGAAAGAAAATAAATTCGCCTATCAGCCTAGAAGAATCTGCAAGCAAATCTTGTTAAACTAACGCTTACCTTCCTACTTCTTCCTACTTCTTTACTTCTTCACCATTTACTGTCTCTAGCCCAAACCCTTTGGTCTTGTCAATTCCTCACAAATTTATTGTTTCTTTGTCTAAAATGTATAAAAGCTTCCTATTCTGGTCCTTTCTTCAGGTCTTCATTCTCTTGGGAAGGCTCCCATGTATGTGTGAAAATTCAATAAAAGGTATATGCTTTTCTCCTGTTAATCTGTCTTTGTCAATTTAATTTTCAGATCCAGCCAAGGACCCTAAGAAGGTTGAGGAAAACTTTTTCCTCCCCTACAGTTCAAATCCAAGAATGAGATAAGAATGGAAAGAGGATAAAAACCAGCAAAGTTAGTGGTCAAGACGTGAGAGCAGGTTAGGGGTAAATAAAGGGGCAAGCTGAGGCAAACACTGTAGAACTGAGTCTACAAGGGAACAATATGTTCTTGGTAATCATTCTTGCCCTGAAGTCTTGCTGTACGTGTCTCATTTTTGCACACAGTAGTATTATTTGCTCTTAAGGAAATATATGAGAATGTTCAAAGGATTATACAGGTGAGATGTTCCAAACATAAGGTCTTTCCCTAAAAAGCAACTGAAAACGTGTATAATGATCAAACCATACTTGTGTCAATGAATCAAGAAAAAGGTGCTCGGGCAATGATTGATTGTTCTTCACTCTCAGACCAGAAGGAAGAGTAAAATAGTAAGTGGAGGGTGCGGTGAGGGTTGTCAATTCATTTAGTCTCTTATTCTACAAATATTTATGAACTCCTACATTATGCTGCACAATAGTTTCTATAGTGTATATTCTTGTGTCTAAGTAATTGCTCAAAGTAAACAGCATAATAAAATAAACACATTAATTTTATAAGGAATTTTCCAATAAATCAGATATTGTTCTAGTCTAAACTATCTCTACAGAATTCTCTCTACATGGAAGTATTGTGTTCCCTGCAGAGGAAAAGGAAATCTGACCTCTTTGCTTCCTTAAGGCAGATTGTTTTTTACCTCTCCTATTTCAAATATCCAATCAACATGGAGAAAAAGAAAGCACCTAATAATCCTCCAAAACACAATGATAAGTTAATAGACCTTAAAACAAGAAAGAAATAAAATGGAAGCAGAGGCATCTTTTAAACATGTCTTCTCATGTTGTCTTATCTACAGAGTTAAGTCACTCCCTGGTCTGGGGTATCTCTGCACCTGGCAACTCTTCAATGCTTCCACTTAGCACATTGAATGTATAAACCTTCTATTTACTTAGCTCCTTTTCTGACTAGACCACAAGCTACAGAAGAGCAACAACCAGGTCTTTATCACTGCTGTATCCCTGCCTTAAAGGCTGGTTCACAGGAGGTAAGCAAATGATTATCTAGGTCCATAACCTAGAGAAGTATCCAAAGGGTTATCAAGAAAAGGACTGCTGAAAATACATATTAGGCATTAGAATCAGAAGCTAGAAAACTTAAGAGGCAAGAACAGGAGAACTGCCAGTAAGGGAAGGGAAACAAGCAGGAAGGGAAACAAGCAGGAAGGCAAACTTGGGTTAATCCCTAAACAGACTGTGTAAAGGAAAAAAGATGAGAGACACTGTGACACCAGCACAAAAACATAAGAAAATGGGATATTCTCATGTAAATTGCATCAAAAAGAAATAAAATACCTAGAAATAAACCTAACTAAGGAGGGGAAAGACATATGCTGAGAACTATAAAACACTGATAAAGGAAATTAAAGACGATTCAAGAAAATGGAAAGAAATCCCATGCTCTTGGATTAGAATAATTAGTATAGTTAAAATGGCCACACTACCCAAAGCAATCTACAGATTTAATGTAATCCCTATCAAATTATCCATAACATTTTTCACAGAACTGGAACAAATAATCCTAAAATTTACATGGAACCCCAAAAGAACCAAAATTGCCAAAGCAATCCTGAGGAAAAAGAACAAAGCTGGAGGCATAACCCTCCAAGACTTCAGACAATACTACAAAGCTACAGTAATCAAAACAGCGAGGTATTGGCACAAAACAGACATATAGATCAATGGAACAGAATAGAGAGCCCAGAAATAAACCCACACATCTACAGTCAATTAATCATTGACAAAGGAAGCAAGAATATTCAATGGAGAAAAGACAGTCTCTTCAGCAAGTCGTGTTGGGAAAACTGGACAGCTGCATGTAAATCAATGAAGTTAAGACACTCCTTCACACCATATACACAAAAATAAACTCAAAATGCCTTAAAGACTTAAGACATGACACCATAAAACTCCTAGAAGAGAACATAGGCAAAACATTCTCTGACAAAAATCATAGCAATGTTTTCTCAGATCAGTCTCCCAAGGCTACAGAAATAAAAAGCAAAAATAAACAAATAGGAACTAATCAAACTTACAAGCTTTCACACAGCAAAGAAAACCATAAACAAAATGAAAACACAACCTACAGAATGGGAAAAAAACATTTGCAAACAAAGCAACCAACAAGGGCTTAATTTCCAAAATATACAAACAAAGCATACAACTCAATAACAAAAAATCAAAAACCCAATTTAAAAATGGGCAAAAGACCTAAACAGACATTTTTCCAAAGAAGATATACATGTGGCCAACAGGCACATGAAAAGACACTCAGCATTACTAATTATTAGAGAACTAGAAATCAAAACTACATTGAGGTATCACTTCACACTGGTCAGAATGGCCATCATTAAAAAGTCTACAAATAATAAATGCTGGAGAGAGGGTGTGGAGAAAAGAGAACTCTCCTACACTACTGGTAGGGATATAAATTGGTGCAGCCACTATGGAAAACAGTATGGAGGTTTCTCAAAAAGCTAAAAATAGGGTTGCCATATCATCCAGCAATCCCACTCATGGGCATATATCTGGAAAAGATGAAAAGCTATAATTCAAAAAGATACATGCACCCCAATGTACACTATTTACAATAGTCAAGACATGGAAACAATCTGATATACACACACACACACACATATGTATACAGAATACCACTCAGCCATAAAAAAAGAATAAAATAATGCCATTTGCAGCAACATGGATAGACCTAGAGATTATCATACTAAGTCGTCAGACAGAAAAAGATAAATAACAATATATCACTTATATGTGGAATCTAAAAAATAGTACGAATGAACTTATCTACAAAACAGAAGGAATTCCCTGGTGGTCCAGCGGTTAGGACTCCATGCTTCCACTGCAGGAGGCACAGGTGTAATCCCTAGTCAGGGAACTAAGATCCTGCAAGCCATATAGCGCAGTCAAAAAATAAATAAGTAAACAAACCAGAAAAAAGAAAACAGAAATAGACTCACAGACATAGAAACCAAAGGGGAAGGGGGGGGAATAAATTAGGAATTTGGGATTAACAAATACACACTACTATATATAAAATAGACAACAAGGATCTACTGTATAGCACACGGAACTATATTCAATATCTTATAATAACCTATAATGGAAAAGAATCTGAAAGAATATATATTATATATGTATATGTATAACTGAATCACTTTTCTGTATACCTGAAACATTATAAATCAAGTATACTTCAATTTAAAAAAGAGAAAATGAGGTTATTTAGGTCTGCAATTTGTTATGTGTTGTACTTTAATATTTATCTTTGTCAATGACATCTCCAGTATCTGAAGCTTGAGACTTTTGAAGGATCCTCACCAATTGCCATCATCGTCCATGCCCAACATTCTCAGTTCCTCTCTGGTTTCTCCTTAACTCTTTCCCAGGATTTTATTCTCACCATTGCCTCTTTTGTTTAAGTCCCCATTACTAGATACTACAGGAGTATCCTCATAATTCAATTCTTAGTTTTCCAGTCCCTTAAAAACTGTTCTCTGGTCTGAGACTATCTTCCTAACTTTTGGCTCAGATTATATAAATTCCTGATTTATATAATGGAATCAGGATACAAATGGCCTTTGATGGCCCCCTTTGTGCCAAGGGCTCCAGAATAAAATTCTAAGTCCTTGATACAATGATATAACTTGGCAGAAGGCACTGTGCATGGGCAATAGAGTCAAATTGATAACCGTATCTACCACTTTCCAGCAATGTGACTAAACAAGTCACTTTACCTCTCTAAGGCTCAGACTGCCAGAGAAAGAAAGAATGATAACTAAGAAGATTCAAAAAGATGTACAGTGCTGGGTACATGACAGGGGCTCAATTTATTTTCTCACCTTCCCGCTCAGACCAGCATTTCAGCTTTGATAGTGCCCTTACCCAGTTCTGGACACTGTGCTCCACAAGGCTATCCTCTATGTTCCCACAGCCCTTTGATCATAGTTCATATACCACTTATCCTATTCTGTATGTATCCTATTTACTATAAGCATATTTAGATACAATTATTTTGAGTAATTAGTCTTTTTTCTCTTTCTAGATTAAAAACACATCAAGGACAGAGGTTTGATCTTGTTCATCTTATCTCTCTTTACATATAGTATTATGCACTGAACATAAGAGGAATTCTATAAACGTGTACTAAGTTGAATTGTATAATTTTACATATTTTATCCAAGTTTTAAAATAAAAAAATATTTTCGCTTTAAGGATTAAAAGAGTTAGAAGCAAAACAGAATTACCATACTGCAAATACAGTATATCCCCCAGCACCTGACACAGGTGTTCCCTAAATTGTGTTGATTAACTTGTGTGTCACAGACTGAACACCTACTGTGGTGAATACAGTCTTCAAAAATAAGTGCTTTTAGTCAAAGAAGACTTGTGCAAAAGAGATAGTAGTAATATCTACTTAAACTCATCGTTACTACTAGAAAAAAATGCCCAAAGAAGATCGGTTCTAATGGTATTGAACAGCAAAATTATTCTGCTCTGGAATATGAGTTTTAGTTTTAACAGGTTTGTAGTCTCTGTTTCCACAGAAACTAAAACCTGAGAAAGGGAGCTTAAATTGTATGCACAAACATATGACTTTTAGGATGCTTTAGCTGAATTGTATTCAACGAAAAAAATTACATTTCCCATTTTATTTGTGGTAAATAATATGAAGAGCCAATGATTGAATAGATCAAAAATTAAATACATAATAATAATTTTAACTATTTATCTTGAAAGTAGAAAAAACCAAAGTCAAACTTTTATAATAGAGAGTACAAAAGTTATTAGTCATGTAACTTTTAACAGCAGTTGCTGCTAATTCTTTAAAAATATGTCAAAATGGTTAAGTTCATGATCTGCTATCAGAGAGACCCCCCCCACCGCCCCCCGGTTAAATCTATAGCTTTAGACATTGACCAAATTACGTAACCTCCAAATCTCCATTTGCTCACCTGTAATATGAAGATAATAGGAGTATTTATCTGAAGGGTTGCTGTGAGAATGACATGATTAAATGATACTGATTGTAAAGTACTGTGCCTGGCGCCAAAGTGAGCCCTTGATAAACGGTAGCCATAATCATGATCATTATTACAGAAGTTTACCTAGTTGTAATTACTGAGAACTTGGTTATATATTTTATATACATGAATCAAATATGTGATATTGGCGAGGTATGTACATAAATCGCCACTACCTTTTAGAAATATTTTTCACAAAGCAGTCTTCTTTCAAAGGAGATGCCAAGGCGGCTAGAGCCACTCCAGCCAAGTGGCACAGTTCTCACCCCTCCGGAGCGCGGGTGGCTCCATCGCGGGCCGGCTCCCTAGGCTGTGCGGCGGCCGGGCGGTGCTCAGCGGGCGCGGGGCGGGAGCCGGCGCCCGGACGGGACGGCGCGGCGGGCCCTGGCCAAGCCGCCCGCGCCGCCCCGCCCGCTCGGCGGGGATGAGTGACGGCGACAACAGGTGCGGCGCGGCGTCCGCGGCCTCTCCGGAGCCCCCGAGTTTGGCGCGTCAGGCCCCGGGGGTCAGACTTTGACTCTGCAAACTGGCCCCCTCGCCCCGCACCAGCCTTCCGAAGTCGCCCCTCAACCGGCTTCTTGCACCTTAGTAAAGCCTGAGGTCACCTCCACCTCTCGAAACCCACCAGTCCCAGAAGCCAACTTGTCTCCAAAGGGGAGGAGAGGGAAAGGCGTTCGGTGCATGGAGCTTAGCATAACCGTTCGCTCTCTCCTCCCCAGCCGTCCGAAAGCAGGCGACAGTGGCTCCAGAACCGAGCCCTCGATCCGCACACCCCACGCCCGCCCCGACCCGCTGCACGCTCTGCCCCTGAGACGGCCCAGCTCGGCGACCACGGGCCACCGCCGAAACCAGCCCGCCCGCGCCCCTCCCCGGCTTGAGGCGCCCGCCCGCACCGCTGCCCGAGGCGACGTCGCTTGCCCCTCCCCACCCCCACCCCCACCCCCCGGTGGCAGGTTCAGGCCCCGGGTCCGAGTGTGCGCCCCTGCAGCTGCCACCGCCGCCGTCGCCGCCAGGGGGAAAGACTCTCCGTCGGGAAACGTGGTGTTGCTTCCTGGGTGTGAAGGTGCTTTCAAACTTTGGATTTCTGTTCCTTTCCGCCTGGCCTTTGAAGAGCCGAGAGGAAAATGGAGACCGAGTCCGGGGCGGTGAGTACGGCGGTCAGGACCTAGGGTCCTGGGCCCCAGGGCAGTGGGGAGAAGGAGGAATGTGGGCTCCGTCTGTGAGGGCCTGGAAGGGCGAGTCTAGAGCCCGCTATTTTCTCAGGAAGGAACGTGGACAGGTAGCCCCATCGACGGCCGCAAAGAGAGGCCCGCCTGCAGGTCCCAGTCGGGGTGTGTTGTGGGGTCGGGAAGGTGCGGCCACCGGGCCTGGTCCGGGTATCGATGGGCGGGGAGAGACCTCGGAAGCTGCCGGGAGGTTGCGGGAGGCAGTGGGTGGCTGGGCCCTTGCACCAGGCCGGGTCCAGGCTAGAGAAACAACTTTCCCGCCGAAATTATAATCGGCTGCGTCTTCGAGGCTGGCTCCAGCCAGACTCCACCCAGCCTCCTCTCCCCGACTCGTCATGCAGGGACCAGAAGGCCTGAGAGACCTGGGGGAGGGAAGAAAGGGGTAGCGGGGACCTGTGCCCAGGTCAGTCCCGGACACTCTAGCCCCAGCTGCGGGCCCAAGCCAGTCAGGGCCCGGCGGGGGAGGGGCGGGAGACCGATTAGGCCCGAGGGGCTGCGGCAACGTGCCGCCGCGCCCCGCCCCGCGCCTGCCGGCAGCCAATCAGCGAGCGCCACGCGAGGCCCGCGGGGCTGGCTGCACGCGAGGCCGTCGTCGGGGTCGGTGCCGTTGAGGGTTCCCGCCACTGCTGCTGGCGGGTTTGCGGGACAAAATTTCTCGCTGGCTAGCCTTCTTTTCCCTCCCGCACTTTGGTGGGGAGGGGGTGGATCCTCGAGTCAGTGCTCAAGTTCACGATGACCCGAGAGAACCCGAGGAAGTTGTCGCCGCAGCCATTTCCCCCAGCGCCTCAGCTTGCTGGCCTCGGAGGGGAAGGAGCACGGAGGCCGTGACTGCGACGGTTAGCCCGCCCTTTTCCTGTTGGCTTCGTTGGCGAAGTAGATGATAGATTTCGAGGCTCTCAAGGGGAGGAGGCAGTGGGGGCACGTTACTTTGAAAGAAATTTTGAATAAACTGTTTAGTACTTGAAGTTTTACTAAGCTAAGGACCCTTACTGCGAACCCCAAAACAGCACCTTATCTAGGTGCTTTTCATACATTTGCACAACTATTGCCAGCGGAATTTGAGGCTTTCTCAATGAGTCGCTGACCTTCTCCAAGGAACGTAAAGGTTGCCTCTACCTGAGCCTTGTTGCTGCCAAGATTAAAATATTTTCTAGGCTATTATTCGTGTTGTATTCTTCAGCCCACAACCTAAGTGTTGGCATATCGTGAGTAGGAAGAAATTATTCATTTATTCCTTCAACAAATTACTCATTTATTTATTCAACAAAGATTTTTTTGTCCTCAGATCTTTATTGGAGTATGTTTTACAATGTTATGCAGTTTCCACTATACAACAAAGTGAATCGGCTGTATTTACATATATATCCCCGTGTCTCCTCCCTCTTGAGACTCCCTCCCCTCCTCCCTATCCCACCCCTCTTGGTCATCACCAAGCATCAAGCTGATCTCCCTGTGTTATGCAGCTGCTTCCCACTAGCTAGCTATTTTACATTTGGTAGCGAATATATGTCTATGCTACCCTCTCACTTCATCCCAGCTTCCCCTTCCCTTTGCCTTCAAGACTATTCTCTACGTCTGGGTCTTTATTCTTACTCAACAAATATTTATTGAACACCTGCTATATATGGTCCCTTCTTAAGATGCTGCAGTGAGCAAAACAGGCAAAACTCTCTTCCTTCTTGAACATTACATTATAGTGGAAAGAGACAACAAACATAATAACAGTATTATATGTTGGAAAGTGGTAAGGAGAAAAATAAAACAATTGGAACCCACAATAGAACAGGAGTCTTAGAAACTGAAGAATGAAATGCATGGGATGTAAAAAAGTTCATGTTTTTCCTTCCTTGGTATCGTTTAATTGATTTCTCAAGGTTGGAAATAAAGCACTGTGTTCTCTTCCATTCATGTCATTCCTCTCTCAGTGAAAACTAATGGAGTTGACTTTTCTTTAAACAAATTTGAGAACAAAAGAATTCATCTGTTGAATTAATTTTGCTTTTAAAGAGAATTTCATAAAGATTGAGTTTGTTTAAAATTTTGCAAATAGGTAATTTCTACATTCTCTAAACAAGCAGGCAGAGAGAAAAGACTGTATCTACCGGAACTGTTCTGTTATCTCTAGCAATACAAATCCACAGTTGAAAAGTAAAACTAAGCATCCCAGAATCATCCAGTCTGGGCACTATATCTTACAAGTAAAGTGACTGAAGTTACAAATAACTTCCAAATGCCCAGAGAGGATTTGGCAACTACAACATAGCAATTATTAAATATGATGACTTTGTGGTTTGAGATATTTTTATGAACTCCCTCACTAGGGAGTGTTTTTTCCCCCTTAAGACTAGATGGAGAATAGAGCAGAAAAGGTCCAGCCTATGGCCCCAAAGTCACCATTGGCCTCGTTCTTTCCCTGTACATCTTGCAGAGACTAATTTAGGGATTATGGTTTTATTGGCCAATGTAGGGAAAGGAGAGCAAATGTGAAAAAGAACAACTCCATTATCTAAGTTGGAAATTCATTTTCATGAATTTGTTTCTCAGAGAATTTAAATCATGAACTTCAAGTTTTTTGAACTAATTTAGTGTCTGAGAAGTCTGTTTAGTGTTCCCAGAAGGAAAATAATTAGCAAGTTCTTAAATTGGTTTCTCTTTAAAATTCTATTCTCAAGTCTTATTTTTTTTCCAGATGTACCTCGAGTCTACTATCTTGCCATTGTGCAAAGGCTTATATGTTAATATATATATATGAAAGTCTTTAAGTCCCCTGACTTAGAATTGTGAACATATGAATATGAGCTCAATTCTTTAGCATAAAGAAAAAAATCAGTATAAAAAGTTTTAGTATAAAAATTTATACTTATGAGTTATAGGTATACAACTTTTCTTTTTACAAAATTAATCCACTTTTCAAATTGCCAAGTGCATTTAAAAATTTGACTTTAGAACTGAAAAACAGTGAATTTGAATATACTTACCAATGCCCTTTAGCTAAAGACCACCACAAATACACCTGCAGCTTAATAAAGTTGGATGTATTGAATTAACAAGGAAGAACATACACCGTGGGACCTCTCAGCAAGAGGGTGTTAGAAAGAACTTACTTATAGAATTTAGGCTTGTGTTAAGCACTTTTTAGAGAGGATTTAAGGAAGAAGACTTTGCTCTGAAATACGTATTATAAGGCAGTGGGACTAATTCTGTGATTGGGTATGTTAATTCTTATCTAGCAGACAAGAAAAATAGATTGAAGCTAAAGCTGTAATTGATATAGAAGGAGCAGTCAGTCCTATAAGGCAGGATAGAAGAATGTTTGGTCATTCTTATGGTCTGGGCAATGCTTTTGTTTTTGTCAAGGTACAGATATGATTATGGAGTGGTCTTGTTTTTAATCTTTATCCATCACAGTCACAGAGTAGCCTTGCCTGTTGTTGGTGTTCTGTTAACAAGAGAACACCACAGCCTAGCTGTGAGTTCCTGGCCAACTCCTAACAACTAGTTGGTTGTGCCAGGCCAGCTCCTAGCTGTCCAGGGCTCCTTTTCTCTTTCTCAAACTTCTTTTTGAGTTTAATATTCCTCCTTAATACTTATAATATTTAAATAGTGTATTTAATAATAATTAGCATATGTATGTTTAAATAATATATTTAAGATTTAAGATCTCTGTAGATTCTACATTTCTTACATTTTTGTTGCCCCGCCAAAAATTATTAGCTCTAATTATAATCTTCCTAATAGTAGCATAAAATTAAAGTCTAAAATACTACATTTTGTCAATGACTTATCTTTTTGAAGGATATATGCTTTCATCCTGCATCAAAACTTATGCTCAGTAATAAGTTTAAAAGAATTTTATTTTACAGCAAACATCAAATCAGACGCAAACAGATTCATTATCTCCATCACCTAATCCTGTGTCACCTGTGCCTTTGAATAACCCAACGAGTGCCCCAAGATATGGAACAGTGATCCCTAATCGCATCTTTGTAGGAGGAATTGACTTTAAGGTACCTAATTATGCATGCAACGTAGTGTATTTTTTGTATCAGAAGTATTTTATTATATTTCTCAGAAATTGTTTATTTGTGCAACTATAAGAATAACAACATTTGTTATTTGCATAATGATTAGTAGGTTTCAAATTGTCTTAATATAAAGAATCTTTTCAACAACAGTGTAGGTTAAATAGAATATATATAATTGTCCAGTTTCACATACAAGGAAATTGAGGCTCTTTGACATCCTCTATAGTCTCCTAGCTACTTAGCTACAAAGTGAAAACTAGAATCCTAGTTTTCTGACTAATAACTCCACATTTTTTATTTCACCATACCTCACTAATTATACTTTTTTACATAGTACTCCAATAGCCCAAATAATGAGTGATTATAATTTTCAAAAGAAGACTCAATTAAGGAAAAAGAAAATGAAAACACAACAGTTTTATAAAATCCTATTTCATTATCCCAACTTTTATCTTAGGTTCCTGAGTAACTTCCTAGACTTCTATCTTTTGCAGACTGCTTTCTATCACCTAATTTAGAAGTTGGTCACCAAAAAAAGCCTGTGTCCTAGTCAGAATAAAGCATCTTAATAGTAATATGTTTAAATAATGTAATCAGCCATTTCACTCGTTCAGAGAGGTGTAGTTTTGTGAGATGTTTTGCAGCACCCCCATGTGGGAAGTGGTAGTAAACACCTACAGGAAAGGGAAGCATGGATAATTTAGGAACACTGCTACTTCCAAGTGGATATATAGAAGGATTTCCAAGCTTCCATATTACATATTGGAAATTTCAGGGAGAGTTGTCTTAATAAAAAAAAAAATCCTTGTATGATTAGGGTATGATATTTGACATTTATCGCTCACTATTTTCCAGTGATGTCTCTCACAATGTGGATGGAATTACTTTTTTCCTGCTTAAGATAAATGTTACACTTAATGTATTTGTCAAAATTATGAATCTTAATCAATATTATTATTGGTTCACTAAGAATAAATTAAAGAAAATAATTTCTTATGAAATGCTTATTTTTAAAAAGATCTTGTTTCTATGGAAAATATTAATAGCTGACCATAAATGTTCAAGTTGAATATTCTTGTTCAGAATTTATATTATGTTAGCTTAGTATATTTTTAAATAAATCATCAATAAATGTAAAAACTTGTATGGCTAGGTTAGTGTAGGTTTCTACTGAAACCAGTCAGGTACAATATGAACTTTGGGGGCCATTGTTATAATACATTCATAGCTTTAAGATAACTGCTAGGGTTCTCTCCCTTATGCTTATACCTTTCCCCACACCATAGATAATTTCCAGCAAGGAAATAGTTTACCATAGTAGCAAACAGTCTCAGACTTTTTAAAATTCTTCTTAGAACCTTACAGCCCATCCCTCTTAATATTTAATCATCGTGACTTTCTGTCTCCTTTTCAACAAAGAAATGGAGCTGCAAAATTGAGCTAGTGATTCTTCTATCAGAGAGTAGTTTGAATTAGTTTTCAAGTTTCTAATAGAAATCCTTATTCTGACATTGATTCCATTTTGTGTTTATGGAAATGAGGCAGTCAGTTTTTCTTAGATTAACTCAGTATTTGTCATCATCCACTTTAGCAGGCTTTAGGTTACCAACTAAAAACCAGTAAGTAGTGAGGTAGCAGTGGAACTCAAGAAGTATTGCTCTGCTGTTAGGCATGTCTTTTCCTGGATATATAAAGAAAAATTTTTTCTATGGATATTTAAAGTTCCTCTTAGGGGCAAACAATTATAGCTATACCAGAAAATGAAATTGCAATGAATTTAGTGTGACTGCTCTAGAGAAAGGTGATATGGGTCTGTTATGAGACTATTTCAATTAAAACCAGATATGCCATGCCATACCATCTTTGTAGACATTTTGTACATGATAGTCTAATTATGATTCAATTTTTTTGCATATCATCGTAATGTCTGTATTTAGCTGACATGTATATTGAGTACAGATAAAGTATCTAAAAACTTTAAGTCTTGTACCTCTCTGTTGTTATCAGGTACTTTGGGAAATATATTTCCTTTCCTAAGACCTTACTTTTCCTGAAGACTATGCTGATTAAAATAGAGTGACTGGTGTAGGCCAGCATAACCTAGTTCCACCGACATGACTGTGGGCCTTTCTGAATCACAAGGACCAATAGTAATATGACTTTAGTTTAGTTATAGCCATGCCTAGTGCAATTTTATTAAAAACTGGCTAACTAGAGAACAAGAATTCCTTTAAATAGTGAACTTTCTTTGTAGTTTTTTAAAAATTCAGCTTAAAATATTTTCTTGCTCTGTAATACTTTAACAACATAGTATTAACAACTGCATAGAACAAAGTATTCATATTGATTTTAATAACCTAGTGGTTTAATGTACTGTTTTTATGATGAGGGACATTCTTATATCCATATTATTATTTATGTTACCTTTTCTGTTTCCAAACCAAGCATGAGTTATTTCTCTTTTATTAATTAACATGGCTTTTGTGTTTTCTTTTTATACCATTAGACAAGTGAAAATGATTTAAGAAAATTTTTTTCTCAGTATGGGTCTGTAAAAGAAGTGAAGATTGTAAATGACAGAGCTGGAGTGTCCAAAGGGTTAGTATCACTATAGATAGTACATAGAATTAACAATTATATTTTTATTGGCTTACTAAGTTTTGTATGCTAACTTACTTTGGTTCCATTTTCTAAAAGAGAGTTTCATGCCTTCTTCTTTCCTCGTATATTTTGATCTGTGTGTGTGTGGGTGTGTGTGTGTGTGTGTGTGTGTGTGTGTATTTTGAAGGAAGGGGGACACTATAACATTCCTTAATTTGTTGGAAAGTTATTCCTGCGTAGGCTAAGGGACAATTCATTGTTAGGTAGTAAGCACTTAATGTTGAGTAGCTGATGTCCAGTAGCCGAGCAACCAGAAGCTAAAGGAATCTGATACTTTTGGAATTGTATACCTGCTTTACACTAGAGAGAACTTTATTTGGAAAAGGCTGACACAAAAGAATGTTTGTAAGTTGTGCCTCAGAGACTTTATTGGGGACTAATCTGAGAAATATAACTCTTAATGATTTTTAATTGCCAAATCAAGGAAAATGAAAATAAAGGAAAAAAGCAGTAGAATTTCTCTAGAACTGTCTAGTGACCTTAGAGCTGTTTCAGTGGATTGGTATATACAAGAGCCAAATATCAGAGAAGAAAAAGGTAGTTTATATAGTGTCCTCACTTAGGAAGTTTGACTGCAAAGTTAAAGAAAAGAAATCAATGAAGGACTGTATTTGTTTTCTTGAAAAAGAGGCAATATATACATATTTATAGGCATAAAAGAAGAGACCAATAAGGTGAATAGAAAATTATATTAGTGAGAAACTACATGTAAGTATGACAGATGGACACTTGGAAGAGATGAGATCCTGCGGAAGTTATTTTTAAACAAATGAAATACTTCCTGAGACTGACAAACAATATTAGGATGAAGTGAGATTGTAGCTCTTTTATTTGGCTTAATGGAATTTATAATATCCATTCTTAATCACTGAAAAACACACATAGAAATGTAGACTGTATTTTATGCTTTTTCCACTGGGTGGTATATGTGTTCTACCAAAAAAATAATGTAATAATAGTGTAAAATAAAAATAATAGTATTTCTTTAACCATTGTTTAATGTTTGGGCAAATAGAAAAAGAGGAATTCCTCTGTTGAAAAAGAAAATTCATATATAATACAGTAATTATGAATTGAAGAAAACAGTAAATATTTACTCATTACACAATACATAATTACATAATAGTAATTATGAATTGAGGAAAATAATAGTTTAGTGCTACTCAAAAGAGTTTCCTTAAGTTATCCAAGTTGAGATTACATTTTGGGGATATATGCTTTTTATTTCTTTCATTCCTTTTTATCTACCTATTTTGACTTTTTTGGCATTGTGTATTTGGATCTCAATCATATGATTTATACTCTGAAACTAGCAATCATATATGAAAAGCAGATATAAAGTCTGGGTAGTACCTATTTTTAATTGATTTTATTTGGGAAATATGCTAATAGTTGCATTATCAGTTTATATATGCTGGTAATAGTAAATAATGTTTGTATACTCATTTACCAACATAAAAAATTTTATGTTGAAATTTTTAATTTTTTAAAGGTTTTTTTCTACTTTGATTTCTATTTAAACCAAACTTCTGTCATTTTAAAAGGAGATTACTGCTCTGGACTGAAATTTATTGCATTGTAATTTGTAAACCAGAACACAAATCTCTCATGCTTTCCTGCCTTACGTTCTGCTCAGGTCTGAAACTGTTTCAAGATCCCTAGGGTTTTTTTTTCTTCTAGGCCCCTGCCTTTAAGAGGAGGTGACAGTGTTAAGCTGTGAATGATACTCCGAAGTTTTGTATACTGGTGCACCATAGAAAAATGTTCACTCCTACCATGGCCCATTCTTTCCTCTTTTTTTTTTGGCTATGCCATGCGGCATGTAGGATCTTCACTAACAAGGGATCGAACCCATGCCCCCTGCATTGGGAGCGCAGAGTCTTAACCACTGGATTGCCAGGGAAGTCCCCCCATGGCCCATTCTTAACAAAAAAAGAAAATTGTTTTAATCTTAATATAATTTCAGTGTAATATTCTAAGATAATAATTAATGCATTTATTTAGGTATGGCTTCGTCACTTTTGAAACACAAGAAGATGCACAAAAAATTTTACAAGAGGTAAGATAGTCTGGTGTATTTAACTTCATTTTTGGAACTGCTTTCTTTGAAACTAATCCTTTAAGGTATTAATTTAATAGTAGGGTTCCAATACAATGATCAGTTGCTTAAAAAAAGAATTATCTTCTTTGCATCTTAAGATTGACATTGGTCTCCAAAAAAAAAGAATTAAAAAGAAAAAGATTAAAGAAAAACTTTATCTGCAGAAAAACAAATCCCAAATAATTACATAAGTATGGTTGTGAAGCTGTAATATAATTTTTCACTTTATTTGCTTAAACTAAGAATTTAGGGATGTATCTTTTCTGAAGTGTTAATAGCACTTTGAATTCCTAACAAACACTACAAATGTAGATTCTTAGAGTGATATTATCTGAGATTATTTCCCTCCTGTGAAAAACTTTATATAAACTAAGAGCATTCATAGAAAAAGGCTATACCCTGCAGTTCAGTATATAATAACTTTAAATTTGGCAAATGTAACGTTTAATTTTTTAGGAAAAAATTTTACTTGAATTGTATTTTATTAAGCCATATGCAGTTGATTCTCATTATTTGTAGTGGTTGTGTTCTATAAAATCACCATGAACACTGAATTAGCAAATACTAACGTGCTGCATCTAGAAGAATACAGGGCTAGGTTCCCACAAGCTCTGCTCACAATATTTTCATCAACCAGTCAATACATAGCTTTGTTTTATGTGTGTTTCTGTTTAAATATATTATATTTAATATATATTTTTGATTCATTAACATTGAGTTCATAGCCAACAGCACTATAACTCATGCCTGAATTAAACCCAACTAGCACACATTTTCTCCATAAAAGCACATGAGTCGTTTTGCACTTAGGAACACTAGCCAGCACTTCAGCACTACACATGAGGGCCATTTTAAATAGCAAAAATACCAGCATAAGACACAAAAATGCGAAAAACATGACACTAAATAGAACAAGAGAAGGACACTTGTTTACAGTATAAAAGCTGGAAAAAGAAAAGAGTGTCACCCTCTTTGACCTCAGCTGGGACTACGTGTATAAGGCGACTCAAATTTTTCACCTCTCTGCTCACATACACTAACTGGTAAATAGCCAGGTGAGGAATTAGGGTCAGAGCATTGGAATCAAGATTCACACCCAGATCTATTTAAATCCAAAGACTTTGCTCTTTCCACTATGCCTTGCTGCTTTCAAAGAATGATAATAAAATAATTTACTTTTTCTTATTTTAGGCTGAAAAACTTAATTACAAGGATAAGAAACTGAACATTGGTCCAGCAATAAGAAAACAACAAGTAGGGATCCCTCGTATGTATTGAGAACTAATGTATTTTTCAATATTTTTGCATGGTTCTTTTTTGAAATATTAAGCTTTCAATAGAACTTCATTAAAATATCTGTCAGGTTTCTTTCATTTAATAAAGTTATTTTAGCAAAGTTGGTAGTCAAATGAATATTTCTCACCACAAATTAAAATATATTACATTGCGGCGGGGGGGAGGGGGCTAGGGAAATTTATATAAATAATGATGTTTAACTATATTCCATATAGTTGCATATTTAAAGGAAAAATCTTATGATAAAAATATAGTTTAAAATTACAAAAGAAATTAGTAGTTAATTACTATTTAGAAAATTTTCTAATTAACAAAGTAATTTAAAGTTAGAGTAAAATTACTGAAAGTGAAAATATAGAACAAATATCAGAAACTCTGGTTGTATGATATGTACTGTAACCCAACCACATGTATCATAATTATCAGAAGAAACAATCCCTAAAGCTTTAGGAATTGGCTAATAAGTTAGGTGCCTTCCTCAAATTTAAGTAAAGCTTTCAACTCTACTCTTTTTTTCCTCACTCTTCCCATTTATTAAATTAGGCATCTTTACAGTTAACTTTTTACCTGTAATATTTATTAAAATCTCTTTACACAATCTTTGGCTAGAAGAAGAAACTTTGTATAAAATATGTAACTAAATTTTCTTATTCTTCCTTAGCTGTGTCCTAGTGTCCACTGAGATGTTTAAAACATTAGGTAGTTATTGTACATCTGTTAACAAATTAATAGATTTTGCTCACTTGGACTGTTCTGTTTTTGACTTAATTTTAACAGATATCAAGTTTAATTTTGACTTAGTATTTGTTAATTTAGAAGATAACTGAAGTGTCCTTAGTAAGATGATACTCCAAAATGGAATGCACTAAATAAGGCAGAATGGTGAATATTTTCAGACCACTGTTGTTCGTTGCAAGAGTTAAACTATAACAGTAATAATAGTTCTTTA